>NC_083339.1:15623632-15815671 GCF_019175385.1 Lycium barbarum | reverse complement strand
CTATAATATTTTGAAAATCCACAATAAATAAACACTATTATTTAATTATGCGAAGATAAATGCGACGCGTGTGCGTAAGATGGTAAAATGATTATAATGCGAATTGCAATGCTACCAGTATTGATAAGAGGCTAATAATTATAGTAAACATATAAATATATTTTTTAATTTGCCAAAAAATATTATAAGCGCGAATAGGTATTTCGGAGGAGAGGCGGGACAAAATTGGGTGTCAACAAGTAGTGGATCCTACCTGAAGTTTATTTCATTGTACACTGTAATAGATAGTCCACATTGTATTAGTTAGCCCATTTACTTTGAATTAGTTAGTCCATTCCTTGATTATTTGTATCCGGGTTCAAGGCCCATTATTTATAGAAAGACCATTGGGTCCTTCTAGAACACATTCATTGATTCTGTTCAGTTGGGGAAATAAATATTCTCTCTCTACCTCTTCTTTCTCTCTCGATATTTTGACCATATTTCTTCAATATTAGTTCAAATTCAGCATTTTAACAAAAGTTAGAGATGATTCCATTAATTTTAATAAGGCAAAAGTCATAGATAGCCCCCTAAACTTTATCACATTTTCCTCATGGCCACCTAAACTTAGACTTGTTCCGATTGAATACCATCAGTGTTTAAAAAGTGTACCTATTGAATACTTTTTGCTGACATGGCAAAAGAAGTGTTCTCCACTCTCTTGAAGCGCGTGAAACAAGTACAAAATAATTTTTTTTCCAACTTATACACCTAAATATCTATAATCTAAATAATTTTTTAAAAAAAATTAAAAAGAGAGAATCCGTACGTCTTCCTCCTCATCTTCTCCATTTTTCTCCTCATCTTCTCCATCTCTCTTTTCCAGCCTTCCTTCTCATCTTCTCCATCTCATTCTCCTCAATCTCTTTTCCAGCCTTCCTTCTCATCTTCTCCATCTCATTCTCCTCAATCTCTTTTCCATCTTTATCTCTCTTTCTCTGGCCACGCTCCAAGCCGTCGCCGTTACCGTCAGCGTTACCGTCGTCTTCGGCCTGGCCTTGCCTTCCTCAGCCGCCGGCGCCGTCTACTCCGCCGTTAAAATACGGCGAAGCTAGGGAAAAGATGAAGTCAATCTATCGTTATCGTTGCTATCGATTCGGTATTATGAGAAGATGAATTTCGAAGCTAATAAATCAACTTAAGTTGATTTATGAGTATTTAATTTCGTAATTTTAACATTTTTATTATCCTGAATTTTTAGCTTATGGTTTGTGTTTTTACTGTATTGAATCATTTATGTTTACATCTGTTGGATCTATATTGTATCATATGTATGCTTTTGATTTTCCCAAGCAGTTCATGTATTTAAATGTGGTGTTTGGATGGAAAAACAGGGCGGTGAGGTGGTTGGGTGGTTGAGGGGTCTGTTTTGTGGAGGAGATGAAGGTGGCGATGGGGTGGTGTGAACGTCGGTGGTGTGACAGAGGTGGTTTATGGGTGGAGAAAAAATGGTGGTTTTATTTTTGTGAAAAGAGGAAGAAGATAAAGATGGAGATGGTGGTGGAGAAAGGATGGGCAATGACCGGTGGAGGAAAGTAATGGGTGTTTTTTTCGGTGGCTGGCGGCGGTTAGACGGAGGTGGTGGCGGCTAGCTGAGTTTACAATTTTGCAGGTGAGGGGGGGGGGGGGGGGGGGGAGGGGGAGAAGGAGATGAAAATTTAGGGGGTGTGTAATTTATTTTTTAATTATTATGATGGACCTCACCGCCACGTGTCACGTTTTCATGTGATAAAGTTGCCACATCATGGAGAGTGTAATACACTCTCTTAATTTTGCTGATTATTGTGAAAAAGGTACCTAATAGGATTAAATTTGGACTGGTTTAGGTACCCAATAGGTACAACCCTCGGTTTAGGTACCCCAGAGGAAAATGTGGCAAAGTTTAGGGGGTTATCAATGACTTTTGCCTTTTAATAATGATGCATAAAAATCTATTTAAAGGCACACAAAATTATTTCATACTACATTGTCTCGCTAGTCATATACCAAAAGTCCAAAATTATAGTAACAAGCTTCAACACAACCACCAAACATCGCAAAATTTTCACTATACACAATCAAGGAAACTAAGAGGATTATGAGCATGTTTGGGTAAAAATAACTGATATATATCAAGTGCTTAAAAAATACTTCTAAGTGCTAAAATTAATTTGATAAATAAATAATTACATATTTACATAAAAATATTAAAACTAATTTTAAGCAACTAATAACGACCGAAATATCTTTAAAACTATTCTAATATATATATAATTTTACATTAAAAAAGACGAGCACCAAAATGGAATGGAGAGAGAGTTGGGACTTAGAAGTTTTATTGAAAAAGGTATATGGGAGATGATAAAAGATATTAGGGAAAAATAATAAAAGGCTTGATCAAATTAAAAGAACTTAAAAATAAAGATATCATAAATTGGGAGAGATTAATTTACGATTTTTATCAACATTTTCAATTTTTACCATCTACATATACAACAACAACAACAACAACAAGCTCGGTAGAATCCCACAATGTGGGGTCTGGGGAGGGTAGAGTGTACGCAGACCTAACCCCCACCTTGAAAGGTAGGGCAGCTATTTGCGAAAGACCCTCGGCTCAAGAGAGGAAAACAAGACAAAAAGTCAGATAGGGACAAGCATATCAAAAACAATAAGATTAATATGGTAAGGTCTAGCCCCCCTTGCTTGTACTCTTATCTGTGAGGTTAACTTTTATTTATTAATAAAAAATATATCCCTAGGCACCTGCCTAGTGGATTCGCTTAAAAAAAAAATCAAAAACAATATGAAAACGAGGAATAACAAAAGCGAGAAAGTCACGATAGAACAGTCTGGAAAGAAAGGAGTATTAGCTACCATAGATAAATAAGATAATCAAAGTACAAAGGCCCAACAAAGATAAGCAGAAATCAAATGGCAATAAACAAATGAGCAACACTACAACTACTAGGGTGAAAGGATAAGCAACCTAGCCTTCTATCCTAATCTTAGTCCTTCATAACCTCCTATCTATGGTCATGTCCTCGGTAAGCTGAAACTGTGCCATGTCCTGTCTAATCACCTCTCCCTATACTTCTTCGGCCTCCCTTTACCTCTCCTAAAACCGTCCATAGCCAACCTCTCACACCTCCACACTGGAGCATCTGTGTCACTCCTCTTCACATGCCCAAACCATCTCAGCCTCGCTTCCCGCATCTTGTCCTCCACCGATGCCACTCCCACCTTGTCCCGGATATCTTCATTCCTAATTCTATCCCTCCTAGTGTGCCCACACATCTATCGCAACATTCGCATTTCCACGACTTTCATTTTCTGAACGTGAAAGTTCTTAACTGGCCAACACTTCGCCCCGTACAATAAAGTCGGTCTAACCACCACTTTGTAGAACTTGCCTTTAAGTTTTGGTGGCACTTTCTTGTCACACAGCACTCCGGAGGCGAGCCTCCATTTCATCCACCCTGCACCAATATGATGTGAAACATCATCATCGATATCCCCATCTCCATGTATAATAGGCCCAAGATACTTGAAACTTTCTTTCTTTTGAATGGCCTGGGTACCAAGCCTCACTTCCTCGTCAGCCTCATGCAGTAAGTCACTGAACCTGCACTCTAAGTATTCTGTCTTGGTCCTGCTCAATTTAAATCCTTTAGACTCCAACGTCTGTCTCCAGCTCTCCAGCTTATCGTTAACTCCGTTGCGAGTCTCGTTAATCAGGACTATGTCATCCACGAACAACATACACCAAGGCACCTCACCCTGTATTTGTCGCTTCAATTCATCCATCACCAAGGCGAATAGAAACGGGCTAAGATCTGATCCCTGATGCAACCCCATCAGAATAGAGAAGTGCTCCGAGTCTCTTCTTACCGTCCTTACCCTGGTCTTAGCTCCATCATACAAGTCCTTTATCGCTCTAATGTACACCACAGGTACACCTTTAGCCTCCAAGCATCTCCATAGGACCTCTCTTGGCACTTTGTCGTAAGCCTTTTCTAGGTCAATGAATACCATGTGCAAGTCCCTCTTCCGCTCCACCAATCTCCTTACAATATGAATTGCTTCTGTAGTCGAGCGCCCCGGAATGAATCCAAACTGGTTCTCTGAAATAGACACACCTCTCCTCACCCTCATCTCCACCACCCTTTCCCACACTTTCATAGTGTGACTTAGCAGCTTGATACCTCTATAGTTGTTGCAGCTTTGAATGTCGCCCTTGTGCTTGTACAAGGGAATCATTGTACTCCACCTCCATTCTTCGGGCATCTTTGTTGTCTTGAAAATGACATTAAACAACCCAGTCAGCCACTCCAAGCCTACCTTGCTTGCACTCTTCCAAAATTCCCTAGGAATCTCGTCAGATCCAGTCGCTCTTCCCCTGCGCATCCTACGAACAACTCCCTTAACCTCCTCAACCTTTATACTCCTACAATATCCAAAGTCGCGACGCCTATTAGAGTGCTCCGAATCTCCCAACACAATGTCTCTGTCCCCTTCTTCGTTCAAAAGTTTATGAAAGTATGACTGTCATCTTTGTCTAATGTTGGCTTCCTGTACCAACACTTTTACCATCTGCATACATAAACCAAAAAATATTTATAAACTTATCCAAACACGCACTCTATTATTACGGTTACAACTTACAAATAGCGGACCAAGTTAAAAAAGAAAGAAACAAGGTTGTCATCTAGTCGATTCATATCATGAAACCTAGATCTACATTATTAACCACGACCAACTGTTGTGATACTGACGTGGAACTCAACTATTTAGAAACCAAAACAGACATAAATTTTGTAAAATTTCACATGAATAATAGACTTAACAGTGAATCAATTAAGTCAATTGTAAATATGTACATCTTCTTGAATATCTTCGAGTTTGTCAACATTATCCAGTGATTCAGTACTCAAACAAACGAGTTTAACATCTTGTTGCAACCAATTTTGTGCTAAGTATATTTACCAATCTAGTCTTTGTAATTTTGAATCATATATATTGGATGATTTAATATCTTTATAGTTATAGTAATTGTTAGGTTGCATTTAGTATATTCTTAGTATTTATTTAACAATAAAAATAATCCCTATTCACTAGGATTATAGAGTTATATCTACTGACATCTAATTTTATGATGAAAAATCTGACAATCAGTTTGATTAGTTTTTGGGATGAAAGATCTTATCCATAAGCTTTTGTATTGAAAATCAGCAAATCAGATTGATAAAGTTCGATTTAAATCAATTAAACCTGTCTTAAAATTTCTTTAGAAAAAGTCACAAACTAGAATGTCATGTACTTCTTTCGCATGTAAGCTTCCAGGAGAAAAGTAACATCTTAATTAATGACATTAACAAATCCATGGTTAGTTAACTTTTATTAGTCATGTTTTAATTATTTGTCTGATAGGACTTTAAGAATAAAAGTAAAATCACATGACTTATTTATCCTGCTGCTTTGCTTTACCTTGACATAAATTAAAAGTATAGTGTCCTACACAGAAGATCAAATGTCCCACTAAGCTAAATTGCGACTTAAAAGTCATTCTCTAATTTAATAAAGCTTGTTAGGTAAAAAGTGCTCCAATTTGAGATGATTTCGTTTCTATAGTCATCTTTTAATTGATTGCTACTGATAATGTGGTTGATAATTGCTCTGACCAGATCCCTAATGACCAAAGCCCTGGGCACAAGTTACACCGTCAACGTTCTTTTGAGTTCTAATCAATTTGTGGACTTTGCTTAATTATATTTAATACTGATCTTCATTTTTGAGATGAAATTAGTTGCTTCCAACCGTAATGCGTGATGTGTGGATTAGACACATTACATGTTCGAACCGTGATACAAATGAAAGTCTGATATTTAAGTTAAAAAGAGTAGAAGAAGGCCATTATCTTCCTAATTTTGAATCGTGCACAATTGACACTCTGAAAGTTCTCGATTATCAAGAAAGTAACGACTTCCAACCCTAGCCATAGTTGGGCAATATATATAATTATTAGGTCCATTTTCCAGTCTACAGTTTTTATTGGGTAAAATTCACATATAGTTACTTTAATTTTAAGTTTCGACAATTGAAAATAATTTTATGAATATTTTATTTGTAAATAAATTCCGAATAAAGAAACCTAAATCAATAGGATTAATAGTTCTCCTTGTATGCAAAGTGCAAACACTCCTCCCTATGATTTAGCACCTGTGGCGGTTTGTGTCCACTTAGCCGCATTTCATTTTCACGAACCGAATAGCGGCGGTAGGGGCAAGAGGGTTCATCTGAACCTCTTTCGATAAAAAATTACACTAAATATAAGGTTAAAATTATTTTGTATGTATATATAGTAGATGATGAATTTCTATTACTTCGAAATACTATGAGTCCGGAGCCTAAAGGGTATAAAAATACACGGTATAAACCAAAAGGGGATATCCAAAACTTTACATACCAAAACGGGTATAACGTGGACTGATCCACGTTATACCCCAATTTTTTTTTTCCAGTTGTCAGAGCAAATCACCAAAAAATTAAAAATAAATAAAAATAAATTGTATAACGTGGACTGATCCACGTTATACAATTTATATTTGTGAAACGTGGACAGTTCCACGACTCATTTTTGTTGCCCTAAATTTTCAGCTCTTTCTCCTCCGCCTCTTCCTCCATTTTTGAAGTTACAGAACCTCTCCATCTCCTTCTCCTTTTCCTTCTCCTCCATTTATTTTCTTTTTAAACCTTGCATTACAGTCTAATTTTTGGAGCAACTTCTTCATCTTTATCTTTTGTTGCTATTTAAATTAAGGTATTTTTTCTAACTCATATAATGTTGTATATTTATAGTAGATGAAGATATCTGTTTGTCTTATATATCTTAATTGTTATTTTTTATTTGTGTTATTTTAATACGTTTGTGTTATTTTAATAAGATATATGTTTTATGTTATTTGTGTTATTTTAATTTTAATTTAAGATATGATTGTTAGAAGCATTATTATATAAAAGGTCTGATTTGTTTAATAGCACTTTTGAAGAAATTTATTGTTATGTTACTGTTACTTTTGTGGATTGTTATATAAAAGATCTAATAACTAATTGTTTTTCATTGTACCTTTAATGTGATATTTATATAGCTAGAAAAGTGAAACTTAATTGATGCCTCAGTAGCCCAAAAAAAAAGATACTTAAAATGTCATGATAATGCCTTATTATATGGGACCTAAGTCTAAGTGGGTGGACAATTATTTTGTCTATACCTTATAGGTATTAATGTGGTCCACTATCAGTGGTTTCTAAATAAGGCGTATGGAAGTTGACTCTATCTAGCCAGTGCATATTTGTTCTGCTAAAATTGGAATAATATATATTTTTTTTATAGTGAGTTACTCCAAATAGCTTGATCTGGACTTCATTTTTTTTATATATATATAAGGTATGGAGTTTCCACGGGTATGCGTACATCCGGGGCCAGAAGTGTACGATGTGTTAACACTCCAGGAGAAGCATCGATCACAGGCTGTGTGGGATGGTGCCTTGAGAGGACCGACCGGATGCCTGTTTCCTCTCCGCGCGGATACTGATTTTTGGAAGCACGTGAGGTGTCATCCTTTTCATCCTCGCATCCTTGACTACTTTGGCCTGTGTGGATTTAGGGGAGTAGTAGAGGTAGGATGTGTATCATATGATTGGGCAGTCATCACTGCACTTATAGAGAGATGGCGTCCTGAGACGCACACCTTTCATCTGCGTACAGGTGAGGCGACCATCACATTACAAGATATTGAGCTCATGTTTGGCTTGGTTGTTGATGGTAATCCCTTGAATGATCTTAATGCTAGAAATATAGGTATTGTTGGGTGGCAACAATTGATCCATAAGCTTACTGGTTGGGCACCCGGTCTGGATTGTTTTAATGGTGTTAGTAGGTTAGAAGTAAATAAATTAATTGAATATATTAGAGGCTTAGATGACATTACAGATCAGACCTCAAAAATTGATGTGCAACAGCGGGTTAGGTTGTACTTGCTATGGCTTTGTGGCGGCACGATATTTCCGGATAAGTCCGGTGACTTACTTAATTTAGACTATTTGCTTGACATGCGTGACCTTAGAGCAATGAGTAGACAAGCTTGGGGAGCGGCTGCATTGTCATATTTGTATACTTGTTTATGCCGCGCTTCGTTGAGGAAAGCCAAGGATGTGTGTGGATACATTTCCTTATTGCAGGTACGTGACCTTTAAAATTATATAATTTTATTTGGTTGTCCTATTTGATAGTTATAAGGTTTTTATGTATTTATTTTAAATTTTTAATATAGGTTTGGGCTTGGGAGCGAATTATACCGATGCAGCCACCACCCAGGGCTTGGGAGCGAATTATACCGATGCAGCCACCACGAAAGTGGACTCATCGTAAAGCTCGCGAAAATGAGGCACGTGTTGTGCTACCCATATGTAGGGATGTATTGGACAACCTAACAGATGGTCAGGTATTTTATCATAATTATGGTTGTTAATGGCGTTTTGATATAATAGTTACGCTTATGTGTAATTTATTTATTTTATTATCATGTAATTTTATGTTCTTTCTATCCTAGTTTGTGTGGCAGCCTTATTCAGAGGCCATCATTAATGGACTCCCTGAGTGGTGTCGGTGTGGCCGAGTTATTTGGATGGCGCAGGTTCCCTTTATTTGTGGGATCTATCGAGAGTGGCACATGGTAGATCGCGTTCTCAGACAGTTCAGTAGGAAGCAACATATTCCGGGACCATGTGCTGAGATTGATCCTTTTCATTACAAACGTGACAAGCGGTACACTATAACAGCGGAGGATCAACAAAATTTTACACAAACAGACTCTTTAAGGGAAAATCGTCGACAAAGGGTAATTCTGGCCGAGTATGAAACTCAAGACCCAGAGTCATTATCAGAGTATTTTTGTTGGTATCGACGTCACTCGCGCACTTTCATAGGAAATCCTGCGCATAAAGTGGATAGAGGATACCAACACATGACAGGCAGGCATGAGGCACTGGTACGTACATTACATTCCATTAGATGTTTGATGTCTTTATATGTGTCTTAGACCACTATCAAATCTTGTAATTTTTTTTAGGCTTTAGGATATCAAGAATCGTACAGGTTGGCTCAGCAGACTATCCAAGATCCAACCAAGTCTAATGAAGTGAAGGAAATAGCAGATATGTTTAGCCACATTAATCCAGAGTCCATGGCTGCTACCTCTCTGGGGACGATGTTGAGTTTCGCTCCCAATTATACACCACCGGCAGAGTATGTTGAGCCGCCTACTGTGCAAGTGCCTCATCATGAACGTCCTAATGTACCAAGACCTGCAGCGCGTGGTAGAGGACGTCAATCAGGTAACAGACGGGGTCGAGGTCCCGTGGATCACCAGTTGGTTGATGAGGAAGAGGTTCGTTTTGATCAAGATATGTCCAGCTCAACGATGCCTGCAGCTGATGATGCATATTACCCAATAATAGATTTTATGTCCAGCTCATCGACGTCTGCTCCCGAGGTTCAATCACCAGCGGTAATCAGAAGTGAGGGGCCTTTTCAGGCATTCGCATCGTTTGAGCCTATTAGCCTCAATTATGGCCAAACAGTTTGGTGTTCAGACAAGCAGCTCTTATAGGATGATTGAGGGGTCTTTACCTGTATTCACTGGACAGAGCTCTTCAATTGGGAGGAGACTGAGTTTTACCGACGTGAGTATTCTAACCACTCAAATAGCTTGTATCTTGTTTAATTTCATTAATGTAATGGCTACCTTATGTGTCTATATTATTTATTTTGCATAGTCTCCATGGCATTTGATGTTGGATCCTCACACATTCCTGCGCCCGATGTACAGACTTTAGAGCCACAAGTTAGCTTTTAATTCAAAGTTTTTGGAGACTTGTGGTTGTTATGTGGTGTTTTGTCTTGGTTGCTTTGGTTGTTTGTGTTGGTCTATGGTATTGGAGGAAGTCCTTGTTACAGGGGAGATGCTGCCCGATTTTACGTAGACAATCAAAGTAATTGCTAAGAAAATTTATTATACAAAAATAACTTCTATTTTTTATGGCATTTACAGGATGCTGGTGTTTTTTATTAATTATTGAATTTATCTCAAATCTCAATAGTTATGTAATCTTTCAAGAATAAATAAAGGTTAGATTTGAATGCTTGACAATGTTTTACAACAAAAACAATTGCATTCTTGATGTTACGACTACATGGCAGATTTAACGACTGCATGGATTCTCAGCTACAACGTGCATAAAAAAATGTTTCATGCATCAATTACTACAAAACTGCCAAAATTTTACAACAAAACATTTCGGAGCAAAAAACATTGGCAGCCAACGTTTTGCAGCAAAATATGAATTGTTGATTGGTAATTGATTCTTGGCAATAATTGATTCTTGAAATTTTTTTTACGCCAGAGAATCGTTGCATTCGTCAAATTACGCATGCAGCTGTAAAATCGATCAATAATTTGTAAAATATTTGGTGTTAAAGCGCAGAATGCATGCAGTCGTCGAATCTGCCATGTAATCGTCAAATCAAGCGTGCGTTCGTAAAATCAAACAATAAATATATTTTTTCGACATCAGCATTATGACATTCAAAGGTCCGTGAATCATTTGTTTTATATACCAGTTAAGATTTGTATTCTGCATATCTCCCCGAATTCTCCACTTCTCTCTTGTAGACTTCATTTTTTTACGAATTCTCAACTTCTCTCTTGCATTCTCCATTAATTTTTTCTTTTGTATTCTGTTGAAAATAATATGGCGGAAAATTATGTAAGAGTTAATTTATATTGGGGTGGTGAAGTTGTGTACGAAGAAGGTTCAGTGAGATATAACCGTCGTCCGGGAGCCGTACAACGGTTTCCAATTTCCCTTAAATACGATCGTCTACAACGTGTTTTCATAAGCAAAATGGCCATATCTGATCCTAACCTTTCAGTGGCTATCACTGGACGATATCCAATATCAATTACGGCTAGGGGATTTCACATTTACGCGGAAACTCTTATTTCGGACGATGACTCCTTATCGTTATTTCTTCGAAGTCCTGATATATTTAGCAATCATATCAGTATAGCGACACTTGACATGTGTGCAACTGTTGAACGCTCTACTAATGTTGAAGCACCCACGGACGATGAGTTTGATATTCGGGGTACTACGTATCTTCCCGCTATGAATATTGGGCTTCAAAGAGGTACACTTCAACAAGAAACAATAGTAGGAGTTGGTAGCCAGTCATATAACTTTGGTTGGACTATGCAACTGTGATATTCCTGGACCGAGTAGTGCTCCAGATACAAGTGAATTAGGTGGCGGGAGTATAGTTCGATATCGCCCTACTCAAGTGGAGTCATTTACAGAAAGGTAAATATAACGATGTTTTTTTCGCTTAAACTAGGAGACTTCTAACTAACTGTTTCTGAGATTTGAACCCCTTGAATTTTCCTATGTTTGTAGGTGTAACGATTTTGAAGAAAACCCCGTATTAACTCAGCTCACACAAATTGTGAGCAATAATGATGTAGCTAATGATCACTCCGATGAGTTAGATAGTGATATCCCATTAGATCACACAGAAACAGACGATGATCACTCATCTGATGATGATGGTCATTCTTATGAAGACATTACTACTCGAAGTGATGGTAACGTTAGCTACCATTCTAATGCGATTCCATATTTGGATAACACAGAAGAAGGCCCGGATGATTTTGCCTTCATGAGAGATGACGGTCCAGTTCAATCTGCACTTTGGGATTGTAAAAAACCTGAATTTATCAGACCAGGTTAGTATGGTGGCAATGAATATTCTTTTATTTGTTGGCCCATTTTTAAGGGGTTGATAATTTTCCTTGTATTATGCAATTAGGTATGTTATTTCAGAACAAGCAGGAAATGAAAGGTGCAGTGAGACAATATTGTCTCATAGAAAAGAAAGAGTTCATTTGTGATCAGTCCAAAGGTAAATTTTGGAGGGTTATTTGCAAGCTCCATATGTTGGGATGTGAGTGGATGATCCGTTTTAGAGAAATTTCAAGTGGTATGTGGAAGGCAGGCAAAGCGGGTCTCCACCATAGTTGTCTCACGGATGATTACAGAAAGGATCATTACAATTTGAACAGTCACCTAATTGCTACTACGTTGATACCATATATTATGGTCAATCCATACATCAGTATTAAGTCAGTTCAGCAAAAAATAAAGGATTGCATACGTTTACTCCTAGTTATAGAAAAGCACAAAAGGGGCGTAAGAAAGCTATTGAAATGGTATTTGGTGATTTTGAAACCTCTTTCAAGACATTGCCCCGATACATGGCTGCCTTAAAACATTTCAATCCGGGGACCGTTGTTGAGTGGGAGCACCAATCAACTACAATGCAAAGTGAACACATCTTCAAGTTTCTGTTCTGGGCTTATAAACCAAGCATCAATGGATTCAAAAGTTGCAGGCCTGTCATCTCAATAGACGGTACTCATCTGTACGGTAAGTATGAGATGAAACTGCTAATTGCTGTTGGAATTGATGCGAACAATAACATTTTTCCACTTGCATATGCTATTGTTGCACGTGAGAGCTTTAAGTCCTGGACGTGGTTCCTTGTGTTGTTGTGGAGAAATATTGTTCGTGAGAGACAAGGAATTGGACTTATTTCTGACCGTCATCAGGGCATCTTGCAATGTGTCCAAACACATGATTGGTTACAACCACCATCCACACACCATAGGTTTTGCGTTCGGCATTTGAAAAACAGCTTCAATAAAAGGTTCCTCAGCAGTGACCTTGAGAAGCTAATGTGGTTGGCGGCTACAAAGCACCAGAAGAAGAAGTATAAAATGAGGATGGAACAAATCAAAACAATGTCACCTCCAGCGCATTTGTGGTTAAAAGCTCTTCCGGAGGAGAAATGGACATTGCATAAGGACAACGGTCATAAGTGGGGGGCTATGACAACAAATGTCTCCGATTCTTACAACAGTTTATTGAAGAAAGCTCGTGGATTGCTCGTTACTGCCATGGTCCGTTATACGTTTAAAAATTTTGTTGATCGGTTTGTTGAGAGAAGCACCCTTGCTGATTTGTTGATTGCGGATAAAAAGTTTTGGCCGCGCGCTGTTGAAAAGAAGTTTGATGAATACTGGGAGAGGTCCCTAAAACATACTGACATGCAGCAATACAATGCAACTGAAGGGGTCTTTGAGATTCTGACATTTGCACACGAAGGTAAGGGCGGAAATATCCATAAAGTCTCTGCCGAAGGGAAAAAGTGTTCGTGTGGGAAGTGGAGAAACTACCATATGCCATGTTCACATGCAATTAAATTTTTTGATATCCGCGGAATTCAACCAAAGACCTATGTTAGCAAGTACTACAGTTACAGGTTTTACAAGCAAACGTACAGTGGAAATTTTTCACCGTTGGGTAATGAGGCATATTGACCACCTTCTCCCTTCAGTTTAATTGCAAACACTGAATACGAGCGAACTTCAGGAGCGCAGACTACAACTAGAAGGAGGAATGAAATGGATATAGCTCCTACTCGCATGGCTAGAAAGTGTAGTACGAGCAAGCAAACAGGTCATAACAAGAATCGCTGCCCCAACAGAAATCAGTAGTTGTAATTGCTTGTTGGTTTTTATGTTTTTTCTTAAGTTGTATGATCGTTGTTTCCTTATGTAATCTTCCAAGAATATATAACATGTCTTGTGTCGTTTAATAGTTAGTACGTACTTTAACATTTACTACTCAGTTAATGTGTGACGTTTATTTAACTTATATTTTATTTTTTATTTCTGTTCGCATATATAATACATATTTAATTATTGCATGTGTTAAAATATTTATTTGAGTTAATCACTGAAATTAACTATATGCTTTAAAAATTAAAAAAATTAATAAAATATTTTTTATTAAAAACACAGCCGAATATGATTTAAATAGAGGCAACGTCTTACAAAGTATTTGTAAAACGCTGCCGGAAAAAAATATAAATTGTATAACGTGGATCAGTCCACGTTTTACAATATATATTTGTATAACGTGGACTGATCCACGTTATACAAAATTATTTGTATAACGTGGATCAGTCCACGTTATACAATTTTTTTTTTTTAATTTTTCGGTGATTGCTCTGACAACTGAAAAAAATTGGGGTATAACGTGGATCAGTCCACGTTATACCCGTTTTGGTATGTAAATTTTTGGATATCCCCTTTTGATTTATACCGTGTATTTTTATACCCTTTAGGCTCCGGACTCGAAATACTATCATGGAGTGAAACTCTAGGAAAATGACTATTTTTCAAAGACAAGATCGAAAAGTACCCAATTGGCGCTATTTCATCCTCGTTACACGTTTCAAATCCACTCTTCAGCCTGTTGAGTCATTTTTTTTAATAAATCCTCCAAGAAAATGTTTAAAAAGAAAGAAGAGAATAATATTCATTGAAAAAAGGGGTTTTAAAATTATAAATGAAATAGGAGAAAGATATAGCCGAAGGGAGATAAAGCCATAGTATTTTGAGTGCATTAGACGACGACTAAATTCATCTTATGCACTTCCATACCGAAAAAGTAGTTAAGGGTGTATTCTGGCTGTTTTTGCTTGTTATTTTGTTTATCTCATCATTGCAATGAAGTAAAATTTGTTGTTGAGTGATGAGATAAGATAAGATTTCCAGTGAAATGACAATGAGAATAACTTCTGAATTTCAACTAACCTTATTGGAAGTTGGAGCATATCGTCACTTTAGACAAGGGATAAAGCTGAATAGTCAGTGAACACTTATATATGCTGAATCAAGGTCACTTCCTATATAAGTGACATTTATTTATCCAACTAATAATAATTCGATTCAATTTGTTCCAGCTAGCTTATTCATCATCTTGTTGAGTCGCATCCTGCCCCTAAAGAATTTTAGCTCATCGTCATGTATCATAAAGTTTAAACAAAATAGCGAAAAAAAGAATTTTTTGTTTAATGGTTCAATGTAAACTCTTGTATCGAGTTAAATGTAATGTTAGAAATATACAAATCCGATGTAAATTGTATATATAACAATTTCAAAATATGTTTATAATAGTTTTAGGTTTACTTCACCTTTTGCCTTAAAATTTTGCTTTGAGTGGTTAAATTACTTGTGATTTCCCCTCACGCTATTTTGACAATCTCTCGTATATATAACTTAATTTATTGTTTTAAAGTTCGTAAATACTTTGTGGGTTTCAAACATGTCTTCTTCGTTTAAACTGTTAGATCATGATGTTTTCCAATGTAGCTAGTTTGGCAAAATGCATATTATCGAGACGTTATTCAACATTGCATTTGCCACTATCTTATATATCACTGGCCATTTATCATCAATTCTTATCACTGAACGCTATTTCATAATACCGTCCACTAGGTGCGGCTGTCCCTATACGCCAAATAATTATCCTCGCCATTCAATTTACACTAAATTAATAAATACAAGATATATGTGTCTCATATAAATATTTATTATTATTAACTATGATTAAATAATATATATTTTTACTTTAATTTGTAAATACTAAAGGTACATTTAATTTCCTAATTTAATACTATTATAAATATCGAGTGCAAGTAAATATTTACTGTCGCGACAGAGAGATGAGTTCATAGGAGAATATTTACCTTTGAGTACCATGAATATGCTTTTGCAACTGAAAATGTTTGTCTTGTAGTTGCTAGTGAAGTCTTCTTTGGATTCGATATCATTACCAGATAAATCGACACATTCAGTATTTGAAGTTTATAAGTTTTTACAACGACCTAAAATTAATAAAATATATAATGTAATAATTTGGTGGGTTTATAATTACTGGAGTAGTTCTATAGATATTTATGAATTCAATCTTTTAATAATATATAATTATAATATATATATATATATATATATATATATATATATTATAATTATTGAGTTCACGTAAATTCATAAGTTACACCGTAAATTCGCCATTGGCGCACTAGAGGAATATATATATATATATGTTATAATTATTGAATTCACGTAAATTCATAAATTACACCGTAAATTCGCCATCGGCGCACTAGAGGAATATAAAACTATAGTGTCATTTTTGGATGTGATTGATATAATATAAGTAAACCCCTTTCGGGATATCACTTCTAAAAAGAATCAAATTCTTGCACTCATAAATCACATTCTATCGATCCGATCGCTGGCTCAATGTATACAATAGCCGACTTTTCTACAATGGATGAATAATGTATGAGCCACCTTTTATTGTGCTTACCATTCACACTGCTCAACTTGACTATTGATTAAGATTCTCATGATCACTTTCTAGAAAGAATGCATGGAAAAAAAAAAAAACTTTTGGTTGTCATGAAAAAAAATAAGTAAAATGTATCATTGTATTCGCTGGTTGGTTTGGGAAAATTAAATCCTTAGTAGCCATACTAAAAATAGATCAATCTGCTCTTTTTAGCTTTTCGGAAATTTCCAAACGAACAATATTTTCAACAATATCTTTTAAATTTTTATTTTATTATGTTCAATTTTATGCATTTCTCTATCAGTAGAGTATATTGAAACAAAAATGATAGGGTTTCTCTTAATCTTAACAGCTACTATAGGGGATCTGTAGCCCCAAAATATTTTCTTTGGAATATGAGTGTAAGTGAATAAATTGTCTTTACAGGGCTGAGGTAGATCTAAACGATACTACCTCAAAAAGATCATTGTTTAGACAATTCTAACATAAAATCAGAAGGAACAGTCCAAATATTTGTTTTTCCTTGATCCATGTCTGAGTCTCCATAGTTGGCCAGTGTGTGCACCATTTTGTTGCCTTGGCGATAAATATGCTTCATTGGTATCTACAATCATTAACCACATTTATGTAAGGAGAATGCATAGATGATGATGAGATGCAGATTGATCAATACCTGGGAATCTATCTCTACTATCAAGATTTGATTTTATATTCTACCACATCTACTGCCACATACTCCTTCCGATTCATTTTACTTGTCATGATTACTAAAAGTAATTAATTTAAAATATTTATCATTTTAAAAAACTTAAAATAAAATTAATTATCTTTTCCACGCCAGTCTCCCAATAAAAAATTTATAAGATGTTCATACTGAATAACATATAGGAGTATATGTTATTTATTTTTACACTAGTATATTTATCCGCGCTTCGCGCAGTCGTTAAATGCAAAAACAAATTTGTGAAAAACCATTAGCAGTCTTAAAACGAATTGATGTAATATATATCTTTTTATGAGAGAAAAAGACTTAGGAGTATAAATAAAGTGCATTTGGGTTAATTCAGAAATTTAATTTAATTAGAACATATACTTTCATGTGAATATAATGAATTGTATATTTCGAATGAGGCTTATTTTAAGTGTTATTTCAGTAAGAGAGATTATCAAAGATTTTAAAAATTTAACATTAAACAACAATTTGATTTATTTACATAAATTTCATTTTAAAATTTATTCGAATAAAGACATTCAAATTATAATTTATTTGTCTATTGAGAAGAAGAAAATTTACATAAATGAAATACAAACTTTTGGATTGGCAAAAGAACATCATTAGGAACACCATCTCTTGCCCTTGCAACACAAAATTTTTAAACTTGCACGGTGAAGTCTTGTTCTTTAAGGATACATACTTTGTATTTGAAATAAACAAATTAAAATACTGATAAGAAAGAAAAAATAGACATAACATGTTTGTAAATAATTTTAGTCCTTGTAATGTGACATAGAAGTGAATGTTTAGAGAAATAATTGATCCTTATCTGGTTCAAAACAAATCGTGTTTCAATACTAAAGTGTAAAAGGAAATAAAGAATTTTTTTAATAGGTTGGAGAAAGAATGATAAAGCAGGAAATAGAATACTTTGAGAGAGTGAAGCAACAATCCAAACTCCTATTTCTAAATGCATATTTGTGTACATAAGTTTAATGATAATTGAAACTAAAATTTTTAATCAAATTCATTATTTTCTTTTATGGGAGAAAAAATGATTTTATTGGGTGATGAAAATCATTATTACTTTTGGACTCTATTTCTTTTTCTTTTTTTTTTCTTCCTTCTGGATGTCAAGATTCTTCAAATTATCTCAAAGTAAAAAATTACCTCATTAACTTATTATTTTCAGCCTTACTTTGTGTATATCTAACATTTGTTTTTTGTATCACTAAGAAAAAAGAATAGGAAGATCACATTTAGTAAAAGGAAAATGAAACATGTAACGAATATTAGCACAAAAATAATACTATATAAATTAATTAATGTATAGATATTCATGATACAGGAACTAAAACATTGCAAGTTATTTTCTCATATATTCCAAAAGCAATATATTCTAAATTCTTCTCTAAAGAGAACGAATCACATGTATACATAAGTTCCTTTGATCGGTTAGTGATAGGACCAAGTGATATGTTGACGAATTCATAAACAATATATATTCACATGTCTCTCCGACTGATTCATCCTACCATAATGTGCATCCTTCTGGCCTAGTGAAATCATCCAATTTGTTCTCTATGAACACTGTGGTAGAGCATGTCTTTCATGCTCGTCACAAATAACGTCCAAACTTGAACCTCTGAAATAGTGCATGTTCTGAAAAAATAACGTCAGGCAAGACACACACTAAAGAATAACCAACAATCCTTATAAACTTGCCACAAAAGTTATATTTTGTTGTCATTCAATTATGCAATAAATCAATAGACCCAAAATTTTAAAAATAACAAATAATACAATACAACAAAGTAAGTCGAGAAAATGATAACTTAACTTATTTTTTAGAGCAAGAAAAATAATCTATAGGGTAGGAACATAGCTTGCAATTGGTAAATGAAAAATCCGATATAGTAGTACCACAACCTATCCATAATTAAACGTAAAAATAAAAGTACCAACGTTGAGAAAGAAGGAAAATTTTGCAGTCTCACCAAACATTGGTGTCGATTATTCTTTTCTAATTTGCCGTTTCAATGATATGAACTGGTCTTTTTTTTGTGTGTGTGTGTGTATGTGAATCCCAATTTATAGAGTGGGTTAAGAGAAATTTTATTTTGGTTAAAAATAACCATTTGTTTCCTCGTTGAATGCTACAATTAGTTGCCCTCAAGAGTTACAACTCCTCATTGCCACCTCAACCGTTCCAAACAACAATAAATAAGCAATTAATTTTAAAGGAAGAGAAAATAAATCAATTAAAAAGTCAAGAAAATGAGAAAGGTAAGGAAAATAAAATTAAAATACGATACTGAAGTCATTTAGCAGCATCTAACCGTCTGCATGATAAATGTTATTAAGAGAGTTAAATGTAGCACATTTAACAGAATTAAGATATGATTAAGAGAATTAAAGGAGTAATTTTTTTTTAACATAACTCATAAATAAAAAAATAAAAAAGGCTAAAAAAAGGAGAAAAAAGATAAATAGGATCCTTGGCCAAAGAGAGGTGTCACATCACTCTTCTTTGGCCTAGCTTTATATTATATATAGAATATAGATATTGATATAGATATATATATATAAATTTTGTAGAGAAATGAATAAAAAATTATCAAAAAATGAGAATACCATGTTGGTGTGATTTTAATTAGGTGTCATAACTTGTATATTAAATTAGGAATTATGAAATTAATTATTAATACTAATTAAGAGTAGAAGTTATGAAGATGAAGGGGTGTGAGTTTTGGAGATGGCTTTTTAAATTAAAATAAAATAATTAAAAATGATATAAAAAGGAGAAAAAAGGAGAAAAAAGATAAATAGAATCCTTGGCCACAGAGAGGTGCCACATAGAATTGTTTATTCCTAGCTTTATATTATATATAGATTTGTATTTATTACTATTAATTAATACATACTTCCACTTCAATTATTTAACAAAAATTATTAATGTATTCTGATGTAAATATAGACTGCTAATAGGTTTTTTCTGCCTCCAACCCTACCCACCTGAATTCCATCCACTCCCTTTTAACCTTCATAAAAAGGATAATTAATAAAATGCGTTTTTAAGATTTAACCATCCAATATTCGAAATTAATTGACTTAATTAAAGTCCACACGAAGGGTTTTTCTTCTATAAGAAAGATTTGATTTTTAAGTTTGAATCCGAGATCTCTTATTATGATTAAAGAAATTTTACTATTCTATGACACATGATATTAGTAACATGTTCCCATAAAATCCCAATTTTTCAAAAAGTAATCTGCTGCATGAAGACCGCACAAGTTCTTGTCATATGTAAGCTAAAATGCTAAATTAATTATTTCTTCGCTCAGTATTGACCTTCCGATATCTTATTTTAATACTAGCACCATATAAAATAATAATTAGCCAAGATTCTGATCTTTTAAGCAAATCTAAGCTATGTATTTTAGCAGTAACAAACTACCGTTGAAAAAAAATCACAAAATACTGCCTCCGTCCCATAATTAGCAAAAAGCACACATATTAAGAAATCAATAATGAATGTGAAGTTTATTAAATTATTCCTATATAATAAAAATAAATTATTTTTTCCTTTTGATTAGAGCATGCACAAGTAGTAATCTTTTTGATATTGGAAATCCAATAATATACCAAGTTATTATGTGGCTTTGTCAATCATCATTTAGATATTACTTTAAGTTATTATTTTTTATCTAAGGGTAAAATTGAAAAAAAACTAATCAATTTATATCTTGATTCCTAAGGTGACACTTATTATGAGATAATTTTTTTTTTTATTAAGGTGACACTCATTATGGGACGGAGAAAGTAATGTTTCGTTCACCTTATTTAAATGTTAATTTAGCTGGTGGTGTTTTTCTAAAAGCAAATCTAAGCTATAGATTTGAGCTGCTACACTATATGTAGCTGCTACCACCAGTAATAAATCGACAACTTCAGTTGGCTCTTTTGCTTATTTAAATATCGGAAAAGGTCCAAAAATAACCTTAACCTATTGAAAAAGGCTCATAAATACCCTCCTTTCACCTTTTGGTCTAAAAATACCCTTCCATTCACCTTTTAGGTCTAAACATACCCTTAAGGTTTGTTTTTGGCTCAAATATACCCTTTAAACTAATAGAATATGTTTTTTTGTTTTTTTTATCGGAAAAGGTTCAAAAATACCCTTAACCTATTGAAAAAGACTCATAAATACCCTCCTTCCACCTTTTGGTCTAAAAAATATGAACGAAACTGTTTTTTTTTTTTTTGCATTTCGTGAATTAATCAACGAAATATGTTTTTTTTTGGGTTTTTTTTTGCATTTCATGAATAAAAAAACGAAATAGGAAATTATAATTTTTTTTTTGCATTTCGTGTATTAAAAAATAAAATAGGATAAAAAAAAATTTAATTTCGTTCATATAAAAACGAAATTGGAATATATTTTTTTTTCCCCACCCATTTAGGAGGATAAAAAATTGGAATATATATATATATATATATATTTTTTATTTTTTTATTTTTATTTTTATTTCGTTGGTATATATATTTTCCAAGTTCGTTTTTATATGAACGAAATTAATTTTTTTTTATCCTATTTCGTTTTTATATGAACGAAATTAATTTTTTTTTTATCCTATTTCGTTTTTTTATTCATGAAATGCAAAAAAAACCCAAAAAAAAAAAACATATTTCGTTGATTAATTCACGAAATGCAAAAAAGAAAAAAACAGTTTCGTTCATATTTTTTTAGACCAAAAGGTGGAAGGAAGGTATTTATGAGACTTTTTCAATAAGTTAAGGGTATTTTTGGACCTTTTCCGATAAAAAAAACAAAAAAACGTATTCTGTTAGTTTAAAGGGTATATTTGAGCCAAAAACAAACCTTAAGGGTATTTTTAGACCTAAAAGGTGGATGGAAGGGTATTTTTAGACCAAAAGGTGGAAAGAGGGTATTTATGAGCCTTTTTCAATAGGTTAAGGATATTTTTGGACCTTTTCCGTTTAAATATTATTCATCTAGTTGGCGGATAGGATTAGTGGATAGGATTAGCAGCTAGCCTTCATTATTATCATCTGCTTCTTCATCATTCTACAATGACGAAAAATAATGAAAAAAGAGTCACATGCACTTGATGTGATTAAATAAAAATTATGTACATTTAGACGACAAAACAGAAAAATAATTCATTGCAATTATATTAGTTACATGAAAATCTTTGACAATGTCAAGTTGCCAACCAATAATTGTACTCTTTATCAATATCTACGACTACTTGCACATTACCATCCATATATATAGAGACATGTTTCACTTTAAAAATGATAAACACATTCATGGTCCATTTTATACAACTACATATGTATAATGAATTAAACTAGAACTATGTTTGATATTTCCCTTGATGAAATCTATTGCCAGTGTTTGGTAACGTTGAATTATTGAGAGTGCCAAAGAAGAAAAATTTCACTAGAAAAGGAAACCTTATGTCCCTATGTGTGGAAGTCATATTTGAGATGATATCAAAGTCAACATGTACACATTGTTATAATATACAGTTCTCTTATTATTGGGTCCAACTAGTCCGGAAAATATTTATGTGATATTATCTACTTTGGCTCAAATTCGCACTTCTTTATCAAAAAACCTCACAACTATCCTTACACTTTATATCTAGCTTTCTATAAATCTTTTCAACTATCAGACTTTATTCGCACACCTAACAATCTTTTTCTCGAACTAAATTTCACATGACCCATCACTAAAGTCCACGGGTCAATTCCGAGATAACTGTGTGCCACACACACAGAGGCGGAGCCAGGATTCGAAGCTTATGGGTTCGGGGTTCTAATTCTTTAAAATTACTGGGTTCTTAATTAATAATTTATACATATTTGACAAAAAATTTATACAAATATATGGTTTGGACAAAAGCTACTGGGCTTGGCCGAACCCACGCCCAAAGGGCTAGCTTCGCCCCTGCACACACATGACCGAGCATTTATTGTCATTGAAGCCTAGAAATAGCTTCTTCTTGTGCGAATGCATCTCCAATCTACCTTTGGCATGGTAAAAGTAAAACCGAGCCCCACGCCATTTCCATACTCATCTCGTTGCATTGATGTTATACCAGTTGTTCGGCTAGCATAGCTCAAAAATACTTCTTACATTGTGTGATATTGTTCATGTTGGGCTACGCTTGCACGGTGTTTCCTTCACCGCAAGAGTATCCTCATACCTTATAGTATGTAGTTTTTCAATCTATACAACTATCAATTTGAGACTTTATTCACACACCCAACAATTATTACTAAAATACTATCTTCCCAACAGGTTCTTCACCTTGCGATTACTAATATAACCAAATTAGCATTAAACATGTGGAAATTGATGCTGAATATTGTTTTGCCAAAGTATAACAGTTCCCCCGATGAGCATTTTCTTACATACCAAATGCACCTAAACCAAATATTTTATCCATTTTGAATATTTGTAGACTCCAAACATAGTTGAGATTTAATCCCATCGACCCAATGAAAGATGTATTACAACAACTCAGCTAATATTGGTTTTCTAGTTCCGCAGAATTTGATAATTATATCATTGGCATAAGAAAAAACTGTGAAAACATAGTTATTTTTCAAGTCTCAACAATAGCTATCATGGCCACTTTTGTGATATGAATTCCTAAAAGGAGAACCTGATTGACAGCAATAAGGATGCCATTCCTAATGTATTAAAGGCCAATGATACTACTTTAATTTAGTGGAATGAACTGTTTGTTTTCTTAACTTTCAATTACTTAATCTTAATCATTGACAAGAAATTTTATTTTACTTCAACATTATATTCTTTTGGCACTTCTTATCTCAAAAGTCAGCAGGGGATTCCTCTTCCTATATAAGGAGAATAAAAGCTGCCAACTTAACCAACAACATATATCTTTCTTTGTAGTCTTATATAAATGGGAAAGATGAATGTTGAGATGGATGAGAAAAGGATGAAGGAATCAGTAGATATTGATGAGCAAAAATGGGTGTATGACTCTTCTGTTGATTACAAGGGAAGAGTTCCTCTCAGGGCTTCAACTGGTGGATGGAAGGCCTCTTTCTTGATTATTGGTAAGAAAAAATTCATCTAAGAAATGTCACAAGCACACAAAAGTTTCACTTTCCTTTAAATCTCAATGATAAAGAGCAAAAAGTATACAAATTTGTTTTCTTTAGTTGCAAAGTTTACGGTTTTATCTTATATCTACTGATAGTATAAGTTACTTTTTACGCAAACAGTGAAATTTGACCTGTGTAGAAAGTTACTTGCCTTATTTGTCAGGTTACTAATTTCTCTTATTATGATAGTTATCTTTATTCACCTTTTATATGACTTGATAGTTTGACAATATTTATATTGTCACATAGAACCATTTTTATGTGGGTGGTGAAAGCAATTTCAGGTAGGAACCAACTTTTGTGTCTTTACTTTTTTAAAAATTTGATCTATGTTTGTCTTTAATGGGAAAGAAAGATTTCCACATCAAAGGATTTTCAGAAAGCAACTTCCATTAGTGAGGCATGTGCATTTGAAGCACTCAAGATTCACTCACTGTAAAAATATAAAAATAAAATTCTTCTCCTCTAATATACCTTATTATCTCTTTTTGTGCTGTTAAGTTCCTTAAACAGAAAGCAAATTACGTGTGCTGGATGTTTGATGATTTTTTCTTTCCAAAAAATGATACGTTGAGATGTCTTTTTTGGTACTCTTTCGCATACTAAGAGCGCGTTTGGATTGACTTATAAATTGCTTATAAGCTGTTTTCAGCTTTTTTGAGTGTTTGGCAGGCCAACTTAAAGTCATTTTGTGCTTAAAATAAGTTCAAAAAAATAATTGGGTCCATTTGACTTAACTTATCTAAAGCAGCTTATAGGCTGAAAACAACTTATAAGCCAAAAAAAATAAGTTAGAGCATGTTTGGATGGGCTTATGCCTATAAGCTGTTTGCAGCTTATAAGCTAAAAAAAAATAAGTTGGGGTAGTCTAACTTATTTTTTTTGGCTTATAAGTTGTTTTCAGCTTATAAGCTGCTTTAGATAAGATAAGTCAAATGAGCCCAATTATTTTTTTGAGCTTATTTTAAGCACAAAATGACTTTAAGCTGGTCAGCCAAACACTCAAAAAAGCTGAAAACAGCTTATAAGCCAATCCAAACGGGCTCTTAGACTACCCAATTTTTTTTTTTTTTTAGCTTATAAGCTGTTTGCAGCTTATAGACATAAGCCCATCCAAACAGCCTCTAAGATAAGTGTAAACTTCTACATACCAACGGTATAAAAGTTGTTTACACTATCAACTTATTTAAAAGATAATTACATGTAACTATCTATAATAACTGAAATTAGTAACTTGAACAATAAGGCAAGTTAAATTGCACTTGCAATAAGTTAAAATCTTACTAAGATTAGCACAAGAAGAATTAGCGCCCCCCTCCCCCCACCCACCCCCACAACCCACGCACCACCTACCCAAGGAGTTGACTAGTCACTGATTCCTCTGTCACTAAAAAGAATAATAGTAGTCCTCTGTTCCTTGATACACTTTTTTTTTAATCTGTCTCAAAAAGAATTATACATTTTTTTATTTGATAATAATTTAACTTTAAATTTTATCTTTCACGTTTAACGAGATAATCTATAACCATACATATATCTTTAGCTTATTTTAGACCACAAGATTCAAAGTTTTCTTTTATTTCTTAAATTTCGTGTTCATTCAAACTATATTACATAAATTGGGACGAAATGAGTAATACACTTTTGAGAAAAGACCCTATTTAATGAGAACCACTAAAAAGTTCTGTGGTAACTTTTTGGGCACTGTAGACTAAAGTTGTCAAGAAATACACTCTTTTTTCTGAAGTTGAGTGTACCCACTGAATAAAAAATTATGGTCACTAAAATAACATAAGATATATTCACAGCATGAGTTCCAAATCACTTCCAAGTGGCCTAAAGCCTTAGACAAGGAGTATCTAAGAAGCAACAATTTGTTCTTAATACTTTTTTTTCATCTTAACTATCATATCTTATAAGTGAAAAGCAAACTTGATTGCCACTAAGTAAATATTTATGAAAAAGTTTACAACCATAATGAACCGCAATTATATGTGATTAGACTTGGTAAAAACTAATTAAAGATGATAATCCACCCTCCAAGTGACATTCTCAGTAAATAACCATATATGATTAGCGACCTAAGGTCTATGTAATTGATTTTTTCACATGTCTCTACCCGGCCCCGGTAGTCCAACAATTTGTACATGAATTCCTTTGTATCTGTTTTTTTCCTTGTTCTTTAGATTAAATAGCGTTTCCGTTGCTTTTTAAAATGAAACTATATTCTTAAATTGGCGGGCTATAATTAGATATTTATTTGTTGAACATGGCAATTGTACATCTTGAGTCCTTTATTATTATGTAAGTAGAGAAACTTATGAGATTGCGTTTGAATATAACAGCAATTGAATTCAGTGAGAGGCTAAGTTACTTTGGAATAGCCACAAGTTTGATCATATACCTAACAAAGGTCATTCATCAAGACCTCAAAACTGCAGCAAAAAGTGTGAACTACTGGACAGGAGTTACCACTTTGATGCCACTGCTAGGAGGGTTTGTTGCTGATGCATATTTGGGCAGATTTTACACAGTTCTTGCTTCAACTATTGTCTACCTGCTGGTAATCACAGTTTTTCAGTAATCACATTTTGAGCTGTTCAGAGATACTAAATAGTGCCATTAGGATCAGTAACGTAAGGTCTAGTTCTCCTTACTTGTACTTTCCTCTTTGAGGTTTTTGATTACTCCATTAATAAAAGTCCAGTCAGGCACGCTGCCTGATTGATAAATTATCAACTTCAAAAGTGAAATAAGCTAAAATTGGTCAAAAGAACTTGACTGCTACTTCCTCTTTACCCTTTCATAGGACACTCTTTTTTTTAGTCCGTTTAAAAAAAAAAATGACATCTTTTTATATTTGGAAACTTTTTAAACTTCAAACTTCTAATTTTACCCTTAATGACAGGCTCTTATAGCCATAGAAATTCCATGACATGTTAAGTTTATAAGACCATAAGTTAAAGGGTGCTTTTGATATCTGTCAAAAGTCGATCTTTCTTTCTTAAACTCTGTGTTCAGTCAAATACTGGCATATAAAATGAGACAAAGGAACGATATTTTTACTTAAAAATGGGAGATGACCTTTTTGGAAATCCTAGTTAACAAACATTGTAATCAAATTATAACTTTACTAGACACAAATTTTGATCCTAGAATCATTGAGTTCTTCATACTGATTGGTTAACCAAATCATCCTTTTCTTATGAAACAACTAATATAATCTCTTTTTTCTGTTGCTACTTAAATCAGGGCTTGCTTCTCTTAACAATGTCCAGTGTGGTACCTAGCTTGAAACCCTGTGGGAATGATGACCTCTGTCAAGAACCAAGAAAGGTCCATGTAGTGATATTTTTCTTTGCCATCTACTTAATATCAATTGGTACTGGAGGACACAAGCCATCTTTAGAGAGTTTTGGAGCTGATCAATTTGATGATGACCATCCTGAAGAAAAAAGGAAGAAAATGTCTTTCTTCAATTGGTGGAGTTTTGGACTTTGTTCTGGTGTACTACTTGGTGTAACTCTGATTGTTTATGTACAAGATCATGTTAGTTGGGCTGTGGCAGATTTAATCCTCACACTAGTTATGGCTTCTAGTTTAGTCATCTTCTGTGCAGGAAGGCGGTTCTATCGTTATCGAAAAGTTACTGAAAGTCCCTTAACAACAATGCTACAAGTTATTGTTGCTGCAATAAAAAAAAGAAGTCTTCCACATCCTACTAGTCCTGCTTATCTACATGAAAATCAAAAGTCAGAAACCAATAGAAGGAGGCTGTGTCATACCAAAAGCCTGAAGTAAGATTTCTAATTAGTCTTGAATTAATTTGATTATAATATTTCTATATTTTGCCATTTTTGGTCCGTTGGCCGAAATTAATGACGGGCGCTATCCAAAATATACAAAACATGTAGACTAATTATGTATATTATCTGTATATTTATGTATATTTATACATATACAAAATCTATACATTTGTTGGCTATCATTTTTTTGAGCTGTCCAAAAATATAATTTTCCCTATATTATATAGGATACTGAAAACAATTTTTCCACTCTACTTGTAGGTTTCTTGATAAAGCTGCAATCTTTGATGAAACACAAGATTCAACAGAGCAGAAACATAATCCATGGAAACTTTCAACTGTGACCAAGGTGGAAGAATTGAAGCTACTTATCAACATGATTCCCATTTGGCTAACCACTTTACCATTTGGCATTTGCATAGCACAAGCTTCAACATTTTTCATCAAACAAGGTGTGACACTTGATCGGAAGATCGCTCACGATTTTGAGATCCCACCGGCTTCAATGTATGGCCTTGGAGCTATTGGCATGTTACTAACTGTCACTATCTACGACAAAATCCTCGTACCTCTCCTAAGACGAGCAACAGGAAATGAGAGAGGCATTAGCATTCTTCAAAGGATCGGTGTTGGAATGATCTTCTCAATTGCAACTATGATCATTGCAGCTTTGGTTGAGAGAAAAAGACTAAACATTGTTCAAGAAAATCTACTGGAGGGCTCAATGTCAATGAGTGTATTTTGGCTAGCCCCGCAATTTCTTATTGTTGGTATAGGAGATGGATTCGCGCTAGTGGGATTGCAAGAGTATT
The DNA here is from genome assembly GCF_019175385.1 of Lycium barbarum. Taxonomy (NCBI): domain Eukaryota; kingdom Viridiplantae; phylum Streptophyta; class Magnoliopsida; order Solanales; family Solanaceae; genus Lycium; species Lycium barbarum. The sequence continues at coordinate 15,786,830 of NC_083339.1, read as the reverse complement.
TTTATGATCAAGTACCTGACACAATGAGAAGTTTAGGCATTGCATTTTACCTAAGTGTGATTGGTGCTGCAAATTTCATGAGTAGCATATTGATCACAATTGTGGATCATGTCACAGAAAAAGGTGGCAAGAGTTGGTTTGGAAAGGATCTAAATAGCAGCAGATTGGATTATTTCTACTTCTTGTTAGCTGCAACAACAGCAGTGAATTTGTGCATATATGTTTTAGTTGCAAGGAGCTATTCCTACAAGAATGTGCAAAGTAAGAGAACTTCAGATGTGGCTAATTGCTACGATGGCGATGATCGTGAAGCAATGGCTTAGAAGATTGATCTGTAGTACATTATTGAATTAGTATAGTCATCAAGCTGAGAAAGCAAATTTACCCTGTACAATATATTTTGGTTCTTAGAAGCAATAAACTCTTCCTTATAGAAGTTTGTTCCCTAGTATATTACTAAATTTAGTAGTCCTCAAGCTGAGAAATCAAATTGTTGGCTTGCAATTAGTCCCCTGTATGATACAAGGCTGTATTATACTCTGATCTGCAGTACTTTAATTTTTGCGCTTCAGCATTTTAAGTGCGGCATAAACTAAATTTCGCTTGTCATAGTTAGCTTTAGCTTCGGCATACGTATCATAACATTCCACAAGTTATGCCGGACAAAGCAAAACTTTCAACATTTAATATAATTTGAAAAAAATCATAAGTTTAGATTTCGCTCAGCATAGTTAGAGCTTCGACATATGTATCATCACATTTACACAAGCTATGTCGGAAAAGGCAAAACTTTCAACACTCAACATAATCTGAAAAATTCTACACAACTTATGACGCATAACTTAATTCCTACAGAACTTGTGCCGAGCGAGGCAAAAGTTCAGTTTCAGAAGATAAAAATATTACAGAACTTACGGCGAGCCAAACATATCTAGATATTTCCGTTAATTATGTAGCAGAGGCAAAAATCAAAGACCATAAATATGAGGGACAAAAATTAAAGACCCATCCGATGAAGGGAAATCCATGCAAAAATGTGTAATTGTTTGGGCAATTTGCAGGATTGCCCTTCGCTGGGGGTGGTCTTTAATTTTTACCCCTCAAAATGGTGGTCTTTAAAGGTGGCCTACACAGGCAGAATTTGCATGGGCAGAAATTATGCATGTGCAGCCTGTTGGGCAAATTTGCAAATTTAAAGTCTGCCTTGCGATTTTTTTTTTTTATATAACTGAGCTGAGGTTCACACCCCCAACCTTGGGGTGTTAGGGGGGGTAAAATTTAAAGACCACCAATTTGAAGGGAAAAAATTAAAGACCACCAAAAATAAAGGGCAATCTGCGCAAAAAAAAAGTAATTATTTCAAATTGGCCTTCACCTCATTATGGGCTAGTCACCGAAGAATGGCCCAAGTAAAAGGCCTAAGATCTTTAGTTAGCCAGCGACCCAAAAGTCCAAAAGCTTGATACACAAGAATTACCAAAATACCTATGAATGTGTCATGACCTTACAAAGAAAGGTTTGAGTTATTGGTTCTGAAAAGGGCAAAAAAAAAAAAAAAAAAAAAAAACACAGTCGAAACAAGATATCCTTGTTAAAAAAGGAATACTTTTAATCCAATGGATTCAATCAAAGTAATTGGTCTGGAACAAGCACTCAAATGTAAGTATAAATGATAATTGGAATTTTTCTTAAATCTATTTCATCTTGCAAATATTAAAATAAATATATGACGAAGTAGAACTATCTCTATCAAGATAACATGTTCATCCTCGGTACTTAATATAGGATCCAATTGTAACAAGTCAGACAGTCCTACTCTAGGAATACATAAGCAAAGAAATGACACGGTGGAACTCCCAAAAGAATATAGAATGGCCTAGATATCTAACTCTGAATTGTTGGGATTACTCTAAAAAGACCACTAGGGTAAATTCAATTTTTATAATAAATATTAATCCTAGTTTATTATTTAATACGCGAGATGGAACTCTTGTTTCATATTATCTATCTTTACCGTAAAAATCTAGGATTTAGACTTTGACATAGGAAATTGCTATGACGTAATGTGACAACTGCCACCGATCAATAACTTCAACTTCATTTCAGTCTTCCACTGCATGAAGAACCTATAAATTCTCTATTTACGATGTTAAGCACAATCTATTTATAGTATAATTAATGTGTTTCTTCATGAATGATTCATTTTTAACTCAAGGATAAGAAATTTCCCAATGTCCCTATTTATTTGGCAAAGTTAATCGAACAGATACAATGGCACCATAGTCTATCAATTGAACAGATACAATGGTACCATAGTGGCATAGTCTATCAATAGCAAAAACTTTCTATCAAATGTTTACTGATTGAAGATGGTCAATGGTTAGGTTATCTAGTGGAAAATTCAAAACCTAACAAACCTAGGAGTAGGACAAGATAGATGCTGACCAGGAAAAGCAGACATCTGGGCCTACAACCAGTCTTGTTGCGGGCCACATCCAGCTTGTAAAAACAAATTACACTCATTTGGGCTTCTTATGGATCCATGGACCAGTCCCAATCGCAATTTTAACGTAATTGCCTTGACTTATGATCAGGATTTTTCTGCCTCAGAGGTCCCATTTTCATGTAATAATGTCAGAAAGAATGATGTCGCATGCCTTTGATATTTATCTGAATCAATATGTTCTCATATATAGTCAAAAGAAATACAACTGATTATGTGACTTTTGTACAATGAATTCATGCATTTAGTTGAGTATTAATGAAGGGATAAGAAAGATTCATGGTCCTAACTAAACTTTGACATGTGAAATAATAGTTTCATATGTTGTGTAAAATCATATGACTAGACTGACTTGCAAGTTATAGGGGTCTCGACCTGCTATGTGGATATGATGGCAATTCATGCTAAATTTGTCTAAGTGGTGAATCATGTACTGAATTACTACTGTGTACTACCTTTTGGTAGAAGCAGGATGTTTTGATCATTTCTTCAAGTCTGGCAAATATTTGAGACAAGTTATCCCTATATAACTATACTAGCAATGCATGTCCGTGCATCATGTCTATTCACTTTAATTAGCCAGTTTTTAAGGTTTGCATTTTAAAAATAACTTTTAAAAACATTCTAATTGTTATTATATATAACAAGATATACAAAATGTATTTTATGTACCATCACTTTAGTTATAATTAAAAAATGGAGTTTAAAATTTAAAAACATATGATGGAATTAAGTCTTTGAGATGGAAAGAGTTGGACGTTTGTCTCATTGTCATGACAATGAAAGTTGTTCATCGATATGAAAAAGAAATTAGTAAGAATATGAGGGAAAATTAATATTTTGAAAAATGGAGTTTAAAATTTAAAAATATATGATGAAATTAAGTCTTTGAGATAGAAAGAGTCGGACTTTTGTCTCATTGTCATGACAATGAAAGTTGTTCATCGATGTGAAAAAGAAAATTAGTAAGAATATGAGGGAAAATTAATATTTTGATTCTAGATTTTTTCTTTTAGATTCTTTAATATCTTATATGTATACCGACAGATTGTTATTCATTACAATTAATTAACTGTTCAGATCTAAACATAAGAATCATTGTTGTGTATATTGAATTTTTTAAAAGCACAACTAATAAAATATTTTTATTAAATTAATTAAAAAATATATTATAATTTTTTATATTAATAATTATAGATAAAAAGAATTGTTACAAAGAAATCAAAATTAGAAAGATATAATAATCAGGGAATGCAAAGGAGAGTAAAATAAGTAAAGTATTGACAAAGAAGGAAAATGAGGATAAAAGTCACTCTCTCCCTTCACTTTTACTTGTCGACGTTAAAAAAAAAAAATTGTTCTTCTTATTTTATCCTTCACATTAATTACTTTTTTTCAAATCATTTTCTGAGGTTATTGAGACTATACACCAATAAATATGGATATTATGATAAAATATATACTTCATTTAGTAATTCTTAAAGAACGTGAAAAGTCAAAAGTGGACAAGTGAAAGTGCATGGAGGGAATAAATATGTGTAGGAGAATTACAATTGAAGTGCATACATGTATGCATGAGAAGAGAATAAATACTCAGTACTATGACATATATCCAAGTGGAATTCCAAGTTAAACTGTACAATTTATATAACTTTTGGTACAAATTTTCATTGCTATTGTTCGTCCTCTCTCCAATAAATACATTATAATCAAAATTGACTATTTTCAAGAACATTTATTACTACGGGTAAGATGGGAAAGATGTAATTAATTTTATTTTGATTTTGTAAATGAACAAGTAATTTGGACATATATTTTTAGTAATGTGGCCAGGTAATATGGGAAAAGAAAATTTTGTTCTTATTGTTAATTTTACCCTTTACATTAATTACTCATTTTCAAATCATTTCGAAGGCTATTGAGACTTACACCAATAAATATTAATATTATGGTAAAATATATACTCCCTCCGTCCCATATTACTTGTCACTTTTCCTTTTGCACGCCTCTTAAGAAATCATAAATAAAAGATGTATTTTACTATCTTACCCCTATCTCTCTCCAATAAATACATTCTAATTAAAATTGACTATTTTCAAGAACATTTATTACTAAGGGTAAGATGGGAAAAATTTAATTAATTTTATCTTGGTTTTGTGAATGAACAAGAAATATATATATATATATATATATATATATATATATATATATATATATATTAGTAATGTCACATTTATGAACAAGTAAAAGTGCACGGAGGAAATAAATATGTGTCAGAGAATTAAAATTGAAGTGCATATGTGTATACATGAGGAGAGAATAAATATTCAGTACTATGACATATGTCCACGTGGACAAAAAAGTAGTTGGTTAAGAACAAATAAAAGTGTACGGGGGAAATAAATATGTGTCGGAGAATTAAATTTGGGGTGCACACTTGTATACATGAGGATAGAATAAATATTCAGTACAATGACATATGTCCATGTGGGATAAAAAAGTAGTTGGTTAAACTGTACAATTTATATAGCTTATGATACAAGCATTCATTGCGGGTACATTTTTTAAAGTTTTTGATACAAGCGGGGGTAGCTGTGTTCGTAACCCCACCACACTTATATATATTAGAAATTTATTATTAGTGAGTGCTCCAGGTTTTTTTTACTTTCATTTTGTAATCAAGAAATCGTCGAGGGCCACTAGCACGCGATTGAAACTCGATGAATAATGAGTCCATCCTGTTATCCTTCTCCACTTAAATATTGGGTATTTTTCTGGAAGACAGATTCAAAGCCGTGGCATTTGCCTACCATGGGTGGTTCTAGGGTCCCCCAAGGGGATTCGAACCTCCTTGGTTGAAAAATTACTAGGTTAAAGTTATCTTTTACGTATATATAGTAATTGTTGAATGCCCTTGGCTTCTTTCTGTATTTATTTCTTCATATTTTACATTTCCTTAATGAAAATTCTGACTCTGCCATTGACGTCTAATATATCCAAACATAACATGGTGCGTTATTTTCACTAAACTAAAGCTCTGAGCGCTAGAATAAGTTTCCACTTTTATACGTTAGTTGGCATTTTGCTTATTAAAAAAAAAAAAAACTGAAACAAAAAACGTTGAAATTATATTGTCAGTTTTTATAGAAATTGAACAAAAAGAATTCCGCACAGATGCAGGTTTTTGTTGAAAATTGATTGAAATTAATTTTCAACACGTTTTGGAAACAAAAGCTAACATTTTAGTTTATACTTTAAATTTATGTTAGATTTTTTTTTTTTTTTGGTGAATTTATGTTAAATGATCAAGAGAAGAGTTGCCTTTCGTGTGACATTGAGTTTTAGTAGTTTTTTTTTATTTTTTATTTTCTTTGCCTCACTTACCTTGATTCTCTCCTATTTCATCTCACTCCCATATATTCAACTAAGTGAAGTTGATTAAAACAATATTATGTTTAGTTAGGGGTGTTCAAATGAGACCGAAAAATCGATCCGAACTGGTAAATCGAGTTAAACCGACTTAATAAACCGAAAACCGGCTTGGTTTGACTTGATTTGGTTTTAAATTTTAAAAAACCGATAACAATTGGTTTGGTTTGGTGTTAAATCAAAAAAACCTGAACCAAAGCGATAGATACATACATACATATATATATATATATATATATAGATCTTCTTCAAAATTTTGGCTCAGACCAAATTCAATATAAATTCAAATAATTAGAAAGAAAAGTGTAGCCCATTTAAGTTTAAGGTAAAATAAAATAAAAATTTGCTAAAGGTAAAATAAAAAAATTCCCCTTATCCAGTTTTACGGTTCCCTCTTTTACATGTCATCTGAATTACTACTAATAAACTAGCATTTTATCCGTAACAAATTAAAGGGAAGAAAATGGCAATTGGAATTTAAAAAGATTTGGTGGATGACTTTGTCTTTCTGTTTATCATTTTCCGTTTTAATTTCGGTGCTTTCTTTTCGATGCTTAATAAATACGATGAGTCTAGAAAACAAAAATTCCAGAGGGCTGCATAATATCAAAAGGTTATATGTAGGGAGGTAACGAAAAGTAGATATTATGTTTCTGTAATTCTTATACCCATAGCCATAGGCCTATATCTAAATAATGTTAATGAATTAATTAAGAAGATTCTTAGATTTGAATGGATCACGTCAAAACCATATTTAGTTACCATTTAATTCAAAGGTTCTTTGTATTAATACAATCTTAAAATCCGAAAAAAACCTCAAAAACTGAATCAAACTGATAAAACCGAAAAAATCGAAACCGATAGAATTTATGCTATAATAGTTTGGTTTGGCTTGAATATTAAAAAGAACCGACTTAATTGATTTAGTTTGATTTTAACCAAAAATCGAGTCAAATCGGACCGTCAACACCCCTATGTTTAAGTAAGTATTAATTAACATGCTGCTCATCAATCATATTGGACAGAAAGGAGAACATTTCTAACTAATCTAATTCTAGGAGGAGCATTACATTTATAATTAGGATTACGAATAGAGTTAAGTTTGAATCGGATTCCTTCATTTTTTTAAAAAAGGAGAATTTTTTTAATCTTGTGGTCTTTTAAAAATCTGTATATTGTTCAAAATCTCCCTTGAATTTAAACATGTCATGTAGAATGCAGTGGCAGATCTAGCTAGCACATATCATGCGTGGGAATCCAGTAAATATTAAAACCAACTAAATATGTATAAATATTTCATTCATTGTGAATCCAATTATTATTGTATATTAACTTGAGATCTTAGTAGGAACTCATAAACTTCAAATTCTGAATTTGTTTCTGTTAGAATGTTGAAATTAAAGGAAAGAATTTTTTAAAACATACTAAAAAGAAAAGTAAGGCAGTTAAACTGAAACGAGAAAATACTACTCTCTCCATCCCAATTTATATTATGATATTTGACTATACACAAAATTTGAGAATAAAAAGAAAAAATTTAAAATTTATAGTCTAAAATAAGGCACAAATTTATATGGCTATAAATCATCAAAATAAGAATAAAATGAAAAAAATTATAATTATTGCTAAATCTAAATATATATATATTCAAACTTACTTTTATTTTTTCAAACTTACTAAATTAGGATTTAAAAAGGAAAAAAAATATAATTATTGCTAAATCTCTCTCTCTCTCTCTCTCTCTCTCTCTCTCTCTCTCTCTCTCTCTCTCTCTCTCTATATATATATATATATATATATATATTCAAACTTACTTTTTTTTTTCAAACTTACTAAATTAGGATTTAATTATATATTCTGCCAAAAAGTAAAAGGAAAGAAATATGTGTAGGAAAGTTATTGCAATAATGACGGATTGGAAGGAGGAGTTGAAATAGCGGTAAGTGGGCTATGTGGGGAGTTGGTAGGAGCGCTTCCCCTCAAATGGAGGGGGGGGGGGGGGGTTGCAATTTGCATGACCGCCCTTATTTGGGGGTGGTCTTTCACTTTTGTCCCTCAAATTTGTAGATTTTAATTTTTATCCTTCGCTTAAAACTCCTGGATTGTGGGTTCGAACTCCCACTTAATAAAAAATAATGAAAATTAAAAAATAAAATTTGCCTGCAAACTCTACCTGATAAAGCAGAGTTTTACTTTATAAGGCAGCAACTCTACCATTAGGGTAGAGTTTGCCTTCAGGCAAGGTACAACTCTTCCTTATCAGGCAGAATTTGCCTCCAACCTTTGCCTTCCGATTTTTTTAAATTTTTGACTGAGCGAGATTCGAACCCGGAATCTCAGGGTATTTTCGGTCACTTTTTTAAACGAATGACAAAAATTAAAAATCAATAATTTTTTGTGGTGGGGGGGGGGGGGGGGGGGGGGATTAAAGACCTGCCTTTGAAGGGCAATCAGCGCAAAAAATGTGAATGGAGCCCTAAACGGCGCGAATTCGGATATAATATGGTTCCAATGCGGGTACAGGACACCGGGTGTGAAACCAAAAAAATAAAAAAAACAAGTGGGCTCTGTGGTTCTATTTAGGCTTAAGTCATCCGTTGCCACCCAAACTTATCCGCATAATTCACTTAGACACCTTAACTTAGGCGTTCCGATTGAACACCTACATCCACTAAAAATTGTACTATTAAACAATATTTGTTGATGTGGCAAAGTATGTATAATACACATAAGACAGGTGCGTGAAATTAAAGGCATTATTTTGCCTATTTTACCTTTTTTTTTATCTCTTCTTCTTCTTCATGTAATCTCCTTTCCGCCATTGCAATCGCTGAAGCCACCGCGACACCGACGTCGACGCCATTGCCAACCATTTTTCTCTTTCCCCTTTCCTCTAGATCTGCTGCCATCGACGATACACTACCATCCACCCTTCTCCTTCCCTTCTTTCTCGAGCAGTTTATCTCCTCTGGACCACATCATTTTCCTCCAGATTTGCCACCTTATCTCAGTTCACCAGGAAAAATAGAGCTGCTACCACCACTATACCTCGATCTCTCTCCCTCCCTCCTTCTCTTCTGCCAAAAATTAGTATCAAATCTAAACCTAAAGCCAAAACAGATTCAAAAACAAGAAAAAAAATGGGAGGAGAATTTGGTTTGAAAGAACAAGAAGTGTTGATGAAGATGAATTGGGACAGCGGCGGCGGCAACATGTTTAGGGTTTAGGTTTAAAATTATTTTTCCTTTTTTTCTTATAATTATTTTGGACCCAAATGCCACATGTAGTCTTTTAATTAGTCATTTGTCATGTCACCGCGAGTGTATCACACACATTATATATTTTTTGTTAATTATCAAAAAAGTGTTTAATAGGTACAAATTTTAATGGGTGTAGGTGTTCAATTGGAGCCTAAGTTCAAGTGTCTCAGTGAATACTGCGGACAATTTTAGGTGGGGCGGTGTAACACCTCGTATCTTAGAACTCATGTTAGACTCGTAACGTTAGAGTTTTAGCGAAAAATTTCAAAGTTTGTACGTATTACCAAAGTGGTTGACCAACCTACTTCAGGCACTCGTAATTCCTTGATTAGTTGATAATTTGAGAAAACTTAAAGCATGAAAGTTGTAGACCTTTGGAATAGCTTACCAACGGTATCTTTTAGAGCTCAAACAGAGCTCTGTGCTAAGGGTTATGCCTATTTTTACTAACGTTAGTTAGAGCAGAATTTTCAGATTTTGGGCTATGTTTTTTAGCTTTTTCCTACTCGAATTGGGACTCCCTATTTTATTATTTTATGAAGCAAAAAAATTCATAACACTATTACAAACCCTAAGAGACTATTATTTTTCTCTCTACCTCTATCCCTAAAGAACCTAGACACTTCAATCTTTCAAGAAACTCATTCTTGCAATCAAGATAAATCAAGAAACCTTCAAGGATTTAGTTTGGCAATTTAGTTTCCTAAGGTTTCCTCCAAAGTACATATTTTAATCAAGAACCTTTGTATTCTACAAGATTTATCATTTATAAAGATTAGAATAAATCTATCCATCCAGTTACCCTATAAAAATCAAAAGTTGTAAAAAGTTGGAGAAAACTCTAGTATTTTTTTCTGTTGGGTTTCATTCCGACCAGCCATATTAATTTGGTGTTTCGAATAATCTAACCGTTGGATCGATCCCAAATTTTAACTGAGTGTTCATAACACATAAGTCTAAAATAGGAACGGTGAAGATTGGATTTGGAGGTCCGGAGAAGTACCCTTTGAGCCACGAACAGTAGCTACAAAAATTAGTGAAAATCCTCTCAAGGTTTCCAAATTCAAAGCCTTTTGAATTCGTCTTCAAAGATTCAGACTTTTCTTCAAGTTTTGGAGCGATTAAGGTATGTAATCGCTATTCACATGTGGAAAAATCCGTGTTCTTCCCCATGTTTCAGTATTCCATGATTACACCCCTGGTTTTAGGATTCTAGGTATATTCATGATAAACCTAGACACTTGAACCATGATTTAAATATTATATTGTTAGTTGCAATCCCGTTTAATTAGTCTTAATTTACTGTTTTGGTGCTTAAGACTCAGTCCGTAATCTATAAAAACCCATGACTTGTCTCCCATGGGTTCTATAACACAAGATATGAGATATTGTGCTTATTTCCATGAAAAGCTTGTATATATATATATATATATATATATATATTTATATATGTATATATTGTCATGTCTTCATGTATTCATCTTCATGTTAAGAATAAAAAAATCATGTCTTCAGTTGTCTTTCATGTTCGGGAGTTGTATTAATGCCAAGAAGGCTCAGATAGCCTGAAACTACGTATACCAACGTAGGATAAGGATCGCTCCGCCCAGATAGGACGATTCCTTCATGTTTTCCCCATTGAGGGATTTTGGATCCATTCATGTCATGTTCATGTCTTGTACCCTGGCAAGGTACAAGATGGCGTAGCTGATCGGGCCGAGATCAGACTCCACGTTTCTCCCTGTGATGGTTCATGTCGGTATTACAATTATTATCATGTTTTCACCTCAGTTACAGATTATTTCATGCTTACAGTACTCATGTTCATGTTCAGTTTCAGTATTCAGTTTCAGCATTCATGTTCAGTTTCAGTTTCATGTCTATATATTATGTGCCTGCTTATTTCTCTCATGTGTTTACTTACCTGTACATTCAAAGTACTGATGTCCCCTTTTATTGCCTCTGGGGCCTGCATTTCACGATGCAGGTACTGATTTATAGGACGACGCCTCTGCTCATTAGGATCTACACGTACCAGCTTATTGGTGAGCCCCATCTCATCCGGGGTTTAGACATTGTCTTTCCTTATTTAGTTTTGCATCTAAAGGTATGCTTGGGGATTTGTCCCAGCAAGTATGTTTTCATGTTCAGACTCATATTAGAGGTTTCATAGACTAAACAAGTGTCTTGTTAGACTTTCAGAGTCGGTTAGCCGTTTTGGCTCATGCATGTTATTTCCGTACTCATGATTAAACAAGTATTTTTTTATTAAGTAATATGACTCGTTAAGTTTTATAAAGCTTCATCATGCATTCACGTTATACTCCTTCATGTATGCCTCATGATTATTCAGTAAGCCATGTGGTTCACTCGGTCACATGCAATCAGGCACCGAGTGCCGTGTTACGCCCAGGCCATGGTTCGGGGCGTGACAAAGCTTGGTATCAGAGCACTAGGTTCATGTCTCTTAGGGAGTCTATGAAACCGTGTCCAGTGGGGTCACATTTATATGTGTGTGGCGCCCACACATATAAAAGGTTGACCACCAAGACATTTAAGATTGTCTCACTTCTTTCAACTCTAGATCGTGCAATAGAGTTATGTTCTCAGAAATCACTCGGACTCGTGTGTTGTTTCCCGTTCTACCGAATACGCCTTGTCTCAATGGATGAGGAAGATGTAAATCTAATCATTATTTATGTGCTGCTTTCAAATAGAGTCATCAGGAATTATTCTAACTCGTGCTATAAAGTTTAGAGCAGTAAGTAACATTCTCTTTCCATCGAATTCCGAACGTATCAAATAGATAAGCGGTGAGAAGGAAATTTAAGACCCAAGACTTGCCAAATGGTGAATGGTGTGTTTATCAGGTGATAGAATAATTTTAAAAGACACATTTCGGTATAGTAGTGCACGCAGGTTATATACCTTACATAATAAGTTTATTTGAATTCTTTGACAAATGGAGCTATAGTATCAGGATGATAGTTCAGATTTAAGACCCTACAAGGTAACATGTTATGAAGTTAACCACGAGCAGATGATATTGAATTTCTAGGGATAGTTTTAGATTATTTAAGCTTATTCAAACCAGACCTAGAGAGTATGATGTTAGTAAGTTACTACAAGAAGCAAATATTACTGTGAGAAAAAAAGATATGACCGTTCCCTCTTAAGATTATGTGATTACGTATTTATCCCCGATGTGTATAATATGATATAATTTTGAAAGTGTATAGGAAGTCTGGGGTTAGTTGTTCCAATTTCTCGTTTGAGACAGATGAAATTTCCCTAAGTGTGAACTATGTCTATAGTTCAGATGAGCAGGAAAAGTTAGAAATAACCTTATGTGTCACTTTAGTATCTCAGAGAAGAATTACAGAATATGGTTCTAACAAGTGGTTAAAAGAAGCATAGTAAGTAAGTTTGAGTAGATATAGTGAATTAGAAATTTTCAGCAGAGTTAGTAGAAGTACGATTTGAGTTACTTAGTCAAGTTAATACTAGTGAGTGGGTAACCGTTTGAATACACCGAAGGCATATTATAACCCAAAGGGTTTAAGTTAAATTCGAGGTATAGAAATGGGTAAAAGAAGAAAATCATCTAAGCAGTAAAATACCAAGCTACAGAAAAAGAGCCTTAAGAGTTATCAGAAAAAAATAATTCCCAAGACTGATCAAGCTAGTATGCCAGTTATGTACTTTAGAAACCCGTTTAACTAATTCATCCAGTTTTCCCAGTAAGTAAGACTTGCTTGAAGTAAGACGAAGAAATGAGTCGTCAGTATTTTAGGGGAAATTAGCAGAATCATTAGATGACTACTTATCACTAGCTTAAGAGATCTACAGGCTTTAAAACGTTAGTTTTTGAGCTAAAGGGGAGATCGTGCGATAAGGTTCCAATGTAGATTATGTGTTTTATAAGTTGATAGGTGTTAATGAGATTATGTCAGATGATCAAAATTTCATGTATCCAAGATAAGGTGCGTAGAATGCAATTTTTGTCATGCCCGTTGAGATCAAGTACTAGGTAAATATGTAATGAGATAAAGTTCTAGATCGAATAGCGAGTTTAAGGGTGTTATGACTCCAATTCCAGAGTAATTCATGCACTACACGTCATTAATGCTCAGACGTACTCTACTCATGCCTAGCATACATAAATCATGCCATGATAGAGCTTACACTTCACGTTTAAGATACAAGAATTAAGACTCAATACGATAGTAAGCTATGCAAGGGAATGCCTTTTCATGTTTCACACATCAGGTTGTGCTCATGTCTAAAGTTAAAAATTGCATTCATGTCCCACGTATCTATCGTGCTTTTATACCCATGTCCACGTTCTAACTTCTAAGTACATTCCGGTTATGATGTTGACTTTGATAATAATTAAAGGGAGGGTAATATAAGGCTTAAAGACTAAGAATCCTATGAGATGCACACTTATTCCTTAAAAATGAGGAGAATGACTTATTTTGACTCCAATGGTATACTACCTACGTTTTCACGTACTTGTGCCCATGATAGATTTATTCGAGCATCCACCTATAGAAATAACATAATAATGATGTCGGTAGGCAATGAAGAGAGTAAGTCAAGATGGATGTCACACTCACGATTCTATATGATTTGTACTTATGTTCCTTTGGCTAATGTTTTAAACTATCTCGTAACTTGTCACAAAGGATGACCTTTCTCTCACTAAGTACATATGTAATGTTTATGATCAAGGTGACTTTCCACTCATGTCTTAGGTCCTTGACGAACGAAGTGTTCATGTAAATGCCATGTTGCTTATGTCTCTATTTTTCATGTCATGCTATTCGCGTATTTATGTTTCATGTCATATTAATCACGTTTCCATGTACGCATGCTCTAAGTTACGTCCTTCATGTTCAATGTACCCATGTCCCGCCTACACTCTAAAATGAAGCATTTCACATGATTTGTACCTATAAATTCGTTTCCTTTATGATCCGTTATGATTCGCTCATGATAATGGGGTTGATGAACGACAAGCAAGATAATCTAAGGTATTCACATCTAAGTTTCAGAACGAACAAGACTTCCTTTCCTGCACCCTATGGTGCTTATTTTTGGGAGTACTCTACTCACATTTGACGTACTCATGTCATGCCATGCTCGAGTTTCACACTATATGTTGGAATCCTATTTCTATTATATGACTCATGTCGGACTCATTTGCACCAATTTGCGATTTCATTCAAGGCCTAAGTCGTACTCTTATCTCATATGTCTACCGTAGTGACATACGGACATCTATGATCAAGTCTCTAAGTGTTCAGATCCTACCCGCGCTCAGTATTTCAACCCTCATGTTGTAACAATCGTATTTTCGACATTCAGATCCCATGTTATGATATCCACGTTTACACATATTCGTATCTCATGACAGTTTAACACTCATGTATTCATGCCAGCCAGTCTTCATGTATTTATGTCCCACGTCATGCTCCTCATGCCCAGGTAATCATGCCATGTTCGTGCCTATTTTCCAATACTCATGTCATTCGTGCCTACGAATTCTCTTCCAAACCCCATGTATATTAATCATGTAATCTTTTAGCTAATATCCATATGTTCAGGACATCTCAGTATTCATGTTAGCCACATTTAAGATTCAGTAATCATATTGTATCACATCATGCGTATTAAGATACCCTGTGAGGTTTGTGTTAGTACTTTAGTTAGCTGGCAGGCGTTTAAGAAATGTCGTAAGAGTCCGAATTACGAAGGAAGTCCTGCCATGATTTTTGTAAATTCCAGAGTTACTACTCAGTTTCATATTCCCATGTACATGTTTATATGTAATCATGTATTCAGTTCTCATGATCCATGACCATGTTTTCATGTAATCATGTCAAGCTCTTATGTTTCGTGTCATTTTCATCACGTTCATGTATTCCTGCCATATTCAGTCCCATACCGAACTAAGACCCATAATTCGAGGATGAATGATCCCAAGGGGGAGATATTGTAACACCTCGTATCTTAGAACTCATGTTAGACTCGTAACGTTAGAGTTTTAGCGAAAGATTTGAAAGTTTATACGTATTACGAAAGTGGTTGGCTAGTCTATTTCGGGTACTCATAACTCCTTGATTAATTGATAATTTGAGAAAACTTAAAACATGAAAGTTGTAGCCCTTTGGAATATATTTCCAACGGTATCTTGTGGAGCTCAAACAGAGTTCTGTGCTAAGGGTTATGCCTATTTTACTAACGCTGGTTAGAACAAAAGTTTTAAATTTTGGGTTACGTTTTTTTAGCTTTTTCCTACTCGAATTGGGACTTCCTATTTTATTATTTTATGAAGCAAAAAAATCCATAACACTATTACAAACCCTAAGAGACTATTCTTTTTCTCTCTACCTCCATCCCTAAAGAACCTAGACACTTCAATCTTTCAAGAAACTCATTTTTGCAATCAAGAAAAATCAAGAAACCTTCAAGAATTTGGTTGGCAATCTAGTTTTCTAATGTTTCCTCCAAGATAAATATTTTAATCAAGAACCTTTGTATTCTACAAGATTTATCATTTATAAAGACTAGAATAAATCCATCCATCCCGTTACCCTATAAAAATCAAGAGTTGTAAAAAGTTGGAGAAAACTCTAGTATTTTTTCTGTTGAGTTTCATTGCGACCAGCCATATTAATTTGGTGTTTCCTGATAATCTAACAGTTGGATCGAGCCCAAATTTTAACTGAGTGTTCATAACACATAAGTCTAAAATATGAATGGCGGAGATTGGATTTGGAGGTCCGGAGAAGTACCCTTTGAGCCACTAACAGTAGCTACGAAAATCAGTGAAAATCCTCTCAAGGTTTCCAAATTCAAAACTTTTGGAATTCTTCTTCAAAGATTCAGACTTTTCTTCAAGTTTTGGAGCGATTAAGGTATGTAGACGCTATCCACATTTGGAAACATCCTTGTTCTTCCCTATGTTTCAATATTCCATGATTACACCCAGATTTTAGGATTCTAGGTATATTCATGATAAACCCTAGACACTTGAACCATGATTTAAATATTATATTGTCAGCCCATGGGTTCTATAACACAATATATATATATATATATATATATATATATATATATATATATATATATATATATATATATATATATATATATATATATATATATATTCCCTATGTTTTAATATTCCATGATTACACCCCAGGTTTTAGGATTCTGGGTATATTCATGATAAACCCTAGACACTAGAACCATGATTTAAATATTATATTGTCAGCCCATGGGTTCTATAACACAAGATACGAGATATTGTGCTTATTTCCATGAAAAGCTTGTATATATATATATATATATATATATATATATATATATATATATATATATATATATATATATATATATATATATATATATATATATTGTCATGTCTTCATGTATCCATGTTCATGTTAAGAATCAGAAAATCATGTCTTCAGTTGTCTTTCATGTTCGGGAGTTGTATTAATACCGAGACGGCTCAGATAGCCTGAAACTACGTATGCCAACGTGGGATAAGGATCGCTCCGCCAGTTAGGACTATTCCTTCCTGTTTTCCCCATTGAGGGATTTTGGATCTATTCATGTCATGTTCATGTCTTGTACCTTGGCAAGGTACAAGATGGCTTGGCTGATCGGGCCGAGATCAGACTCCACGTTTCTCCCCGTGGTGGTTCATGTCGGTATTACAATTATTATCTTGTTTTCACCTCAGTTACAGATTATTTCATGCTTACAGTACTCATGTTCATGTTCATGTTCAGTTTCAGTATTCAGCTTCAACATTCATGTTCAGTTTCAGTTTCATGTCTATATATTATGTGCCTGCTTATTTCTCTCATGTGTTGACTTACCAGTACATTCAAAGTACTGACGTCCCCTTTTATTGCCTCAGGAGCCTGCATTTCACGATGCAGGTATTGATTTATAGGACGACGCCTCTGCTCATTAGGATCTACACGTACCAGCTTATTGGTGAGCCCCATCTCATCCGGGGTTTAAATATCGTCTTTCCTTATTTTATTTTGCATCTAAAGGTATACTAGGGGCCTTGTCCCACCAAGTATGTTTTCATGTTCAGACTCATATTAGAGGTTTCATAGACTAGACAAGTGTCATGTTAGACTTTCAGAGTCGGTTAGTCGTTTTGGCTCATGCATGTTATTTCCGCACTCATGATTAAACAAGTATTTTTTCTATTAAGTAATATGACTCGTTAAGTTTTATAAAGGTTCATCATGCATTCACGTTATACTCCCTCATGTATGCCTCGTGATTATTCAGCAAGCCATGTGGTTCGCTCGGTCACATGCAGTCAGGCGCCGAGTACCGTGTTACGCCTAGGCCATGGTTCGGGGCGTGACAGGCGGATGACTTAAGCCTTCTATTTGACATCTCTCCGTGCCAATTTAAGTGTCTTAGTTTAACTAGACATGAAATTTAAGAAATAAAGAGAGACTTTTGAATCTTATGGTTATAAACTTGTCATGTCATGAGATGTTTGAATATTCAACTTACTAAATATTGAAAGAGACATAATTCCCTAGATTGTCCCCTAAGTTTAAGGAACTCCTTACAAAAATCACTTTTGTTACATTTAAAACAATAAAGTTATTAAAGTATCACTATTTTTCCCAAAAAGTACCTAAACACCTCATTCTCTCCTAGTTGACATGTCATGTCATTAGAACCTCATATTTTTAATAATAGACATGTTTAACTCATCAAACCCATTTAATCAAATTCATATTTTATTATCATTTAAATATGATCCGGTAAAAAAGCAACAAAGGAACAAACCACATGTAATCTAAATGAATTAGAATTAAAAGCTGAAATTTTTATATCTATAGATAAGTTTTAAAAAATAAAATATAAAAAATCTAAATTTGAGTTACTTTAGGGCTTTAGTTTAATATATTGCTAGATATTAACATGACAAGTTGGATTATCTATATTTAACATGAAATAAATTAAGAATATATTATATTTTATATAAGACTAATATATAATATTTCAAAAAAAATAAGGGTAATAATATAATATTTTAAAATAAGTATTATAGTAATGAAAATTCTATACCTTTTGCATGTGAAATAAAAAGACCTCGATGGTATGGAAATGGAAATATCAAAAATTTACACTCTACGTATTTAAGGATAAATAAAAAAATATACACTAACTTTATTTTATTTTTAAATATATGATTCAATTAATTTTTTTAAAAGGTAAACCAATACGAATATAATCTTTGTGTTACATGTGTAATTCTATTTCAATATGGAAAGAACATATTATTTAAATATTCTATTTAAAAAACTTGAACTTGAATAGAAAGATTAAATAACTTGAATTTTCATTTAAACTGAAAGATAATATATTTGAATCGAAATCACAAAAATTCTTAGATTTGAAAAAATGGCTTAATAGAAAGTATGGTTTGATTCCTTTGCTGCTTTTTAACTGGATCATATTTGATTGACCGTAAAATATGAATTGGTTAGATGAGTTTATAATTAAATATGTCAATTATTAAAAAAGCTGGGGCTTTAATGACATGGCATGTCAATTAGAAAAGAATGAGGCTTTTGGGGGTGTTTAAGTACTTTTTAAGGAAAAATATTAATACTTGAGTGACTTTATTATCTTAAATGAAATAAAAGTAATTTTATAGATTTTTTTTTTAAATTTGAATGGTTATTTAAGGAATTAACTCTTAGGACAAATAAAAAAAAAAGCAAGACATTTGAATTGAGGCGGGAAAAGTACTTATTTACGTAGCTGTCTTCTGGGTCTATTACTCCTAGTCATAATTGTGAGACTCTAATTGTGAAGGTCCCATGAATTATGATCTGACACCATATACTTAGCTCCCTATAAGTTGTTGGGACGTAATTACAGTACTTGCAATACTACAGCATCGTCATGCCCACGTCCCTCTAATGGAGTATTCATAGACTAAACTGTACCCGTCACTGCATGTATATCTTCTGCAATATCTATGTGTAGTTTAGGTGTTGGTCAAAAGCAAATGGTGACTGATGCTTTAAGCCTTGAATCTCCTCTCTATATATATTTTTTTAATTTCTGATCCAATGTTCGATAGCTGTATTGAAATCCGATTATATTTGGATTCGAGCCCGTAAGGTTCATTCAAAGAAGCGCTTCCTGCCAAAACAAAAATTCATAATTACGACTTAAACTCGAAATTTTTGATTAAAAAAGCAGTATCCTCATCTATCGCACCACATCCTTTGGTGGTGTATCCACTCTAGTATGAAACTAACTAACTTCATTTTTATGTTGGTATCAAACGAAATTGACTATCCACCTATACATGTTGAATAATTCGAGTTAATTCTGTTGATAGTCATTCAAGTATAAAAATAAATCAATAAAATTATTTTCTACGTAGTTATTTTATATCATTAAAATTACTTAATTTTTCACTTATTATCTCATAAAATAACTTGTACGAGAAAAATAATAATCTAGAAATGACATAAATGATCGCTTAAGTTTGAGAGTAAGTCTAAGATTGCCCATAAATATACCTTTATACATATCAACACCTTTAAATTTATCAAAATTAGGCATTTCAGATCTTCTGTTAATACAGTTATTAAACTAAGTTATCTAGAACTTAAATACAGGTAACTAGCTAGTCATAGAAAGTAAGAATATTAACTTAAAAAATAGAGAAAATTACTTATCATAAGTATTCATAACATGTTGAGATATAGAGATACTTATCATAAGTATTCACAACATGTTGAGATATATAGATACTTTATGTCGCAATTCATGTGAAATACTTTTCTTTTTAGTTTATCTAAAAAAATGATATTCTATTTAATTAAAAATTAATTTTAAACTTCTTATTTTATCCTTTATGAGATAGTTTATAAACATACAAATATATATATATATATATATATATATATATATATATAAAATTTATTTCAGATCACATATTTCAAATTTTTTTATTTTGTCATTAAACTTTGTCCAAAATCAAACAACATCAAACAAAATTGGGGGGTGGGGATTAGTATAATTTACTCAGTGAGTACAGGAGAGAGAGGTAAAGTGGTTGCAGTGTTGCAACAACAAATTTATCTGAATACAATACTTTTGACGCATGAAACATAAATTTATATATAAAAAATTAATAAAACTATAATAAATAATAGTAAGTCAGCACTAAAATCCTTAGAAATATAATGAGCCCAGTATTTAAATTTTAAAATTTAAATTCATAAATTTTAAAGTTGAATATACAATCCAACATAAAATATTACGCCACACAATCATATTTTCATTCTATATAGAATTATACAACGTTATACTTGGGGAAACACATTATACATAATGTATCAACCTTGTATAAAAGTGTATAATACTATATAAAAAATATTTATACACAAAAATGGACTAAACGGCGCAACAAACTCACAATATGGGCTATGTGTCGTAATATTTTCTCCGAGTAGACATGGAGCGTAAGTTTTCCTTAAAATTTTGAATCCCCCTAGAAATATAACTTATATATCTATTGGTTGATGTAGAATAAGATTGCTTGGTGTAAGATGACAAGGACTCACGGGGCAATACAATAGTACCCCAAATAAACCCCCGTATTTGCCGTTGGTTCAGTATTTTGTTTTCTTTTTCAGTGTTTCAGTCATTTCCAGCTTTTTCTTTCTACTTTTATCACTTCTTCTGCAAAATCATTTTAATTTATGGGATGGAGAATTGGAGATAAGCTCCAAATTAGCAACATGACCCATTTGCATGCCCCAGTTATAGACCGCCTTCACATCAAAAAAAAGAAAAGAAAAAATGAGGGGGGTGGTGTCTTGGTGACGTACTAAACAGAACTTCAAAGAAAAAAATAACTATTCACGCCGTTTGAATTTATGTGAGTTTATTTTCTTTTTTAATTCATTTTAAAATTTGAAAATAATTGATTTCATGTGTCCCAATTTATGTGGCACCAATTCTAGAGTTAAATGAGTTATTATATTCTTTTACCATATATTTGTGACGTATAATTCTTTTTAATGTAGTTTTTAAATATGCAAATTGAATTTCAGAAAACTAGACTATGTCTAAATTCATAGTAAAAATTATTGTGCACATGAATTGAGACAGATGAAGTAATTAAACTTATCATTAACCCTAAATTAGAAGCTTATGTTATATGTTATATTTAAGATCACAAATTTTAAAAAATTTAAGAGCACACAAATGTTATATCATTTATAAAATCACAAATGTTAAAAATCTTCTTTTATATTTTATTTCTAATTAAATATGTTCTCATAAATTAAGCAATTGAAATATTTAAAGATGCTTCCTTTATGAAAGATTATCGTGATATTTTTTCCAAGGAAGCTTAAAAAAAAAAAAACAATCAAAGGCCAGCAAATTAATCACGTCGAAAATGTCGCAATGCATAATTATATGAAAGTACCCTTGTACATAAAAGTCTTTTCGGACAACTTTGCACATGAATTACTAGTACTTTTTTGTCCATATATATTTGCTGCGAGCAAGGTACATAGAATCATTAAGACATTTCATTAACCATCTTTTGACCCACAAGTACTTAATCACAAAGTTTGACTGCTTCCATTTATATTATTTACCGGAATTATATGAAATGTTCAGTATAATCTGAATAAAAATTAAATATGTTAGAAAAACTCTAACAGTGTATTACTAGTGCCAAACAGAATGAATTCTTTTTTTTTTTAAATAACGGTTGATCGAAGTTTTTACTCTCTTGAATAAAGAGGTTTTTCATGTAAAAATATCCTGTGTTATTTATATCTACTATAGGGGCTAGTTAAAGCAGTTCAAAGAACTTGTTCATTATACCTACATTCAACTATTTACTACTCCAGTACTTAGTAGGCGTTTGGACATGTGATTTGAAATTATGGTTTGAAATCATGAGATGAAATCAGCGTTTGGACATGCATTTTCATCTCAAGATTTCAAACCATGAGAGAAATCCCGAATCATCCAAAAATACATGATTTGGGGTTTCAAATCACGTCCAAACTGCACCTTAATTAGTTTAAATTTTGAAGTCGAAAAACAGTTAGGACACTATTCATCTTTCTAGTGTCTAGAAGAGTAGAAGGTGCACTAAAACAACATGCATCAATAGAGTGTACAATAAATTTGCAAAAATCTAAGGATGACGACTTTACCTTGCTAAGATTGTTATAGGCACGGGTGTTCACAATTTGGTTAAAAACCGAACCAAACCGATAGTTGTTTGGTTTTAGTTTGGCTTGGTTTCAAATTTTACAAACCGATAATATTTGGTTTGATTGTTTATTAAATACAAACCAAGGAATAAACCGAACCGAACCAACAAAATAATATACACAATTTTGCAATTATTTATATATAGTATATTATTTTTACAAATAAATTTGAATACTTTGTTTATTTTTTTATCAAAATTTTCTTTATCTCTATAAGGCTAATGAACTTTACCCCTTAAACTCATTTCTTAAAAGAAATTCATGAATCCAAACTCATTCATTCAAAGAAAAAATTATGAGATTACCCTAAAAAATTGTATTTCTTATAAACTTTGTTCACTTGATTAAAGCTTACAAATCTTAAGATATTTTCTCTATAATCAAAGAAAAGTATAGCTCCCATAATAAAAAGGTAATAAAAAATTATAAGTTGAAAAATGATGAAAAAGTCTTCCCTAGTCGTAGGGAAAAAAATACCAGTAGATTTCTTAAAAATTGAAAAATCGAAACAAACTAACAACAATCAAACCGGTGATTGTGTATTATATTTAATTTGATTTGATTTTAATAATTAAAAAATTGATTAAATTGATTTGATTGTGATTTTGACCAAAAATTGACCCAAACCTACCTATGTACACCTTTAGTTACAGGTTTGTCATACGGAATTTACCTCGTTTACTATAGTTGCTGAGAGTGACAGTTCATGGAAGCTGACACCGAAAAACCACAATTGTATTAGGTCAGAACAGAATCCAAACAAAAAAGTTAACATGAAGTCAGGAACTAAAACAAACAAACAATACTAGAAAAAAGGTGGCTCACCATTCTCATGAGTTGGGTATAGTTGAACTGTCACTAAATTGAAAAGGTAGTCACGAGGGAGTTGATCTCAGCTTACTACACATAGCAAGGAGTCGTTTGGTAGTAGCCGATTACGAGCTAAATTATTTATGTATTAAATTTTGCATAAATAATAATATTATGTTTGATAGCATTCTTTTTCTACGTTAAAATTTACATTCTTGCTATCCCCGAATCACTATCCTTGCCAAATGACTCTTTAGTGTTTCCACTTTTATTTTTATTTCTTTAATTGGGTTTCCACCTTGATTTTATGATTTGGCCTTTGGGAGAAGCCAAAGCCCAAAAGGAAAAGAATATTTTAAGAATTTTACTTTTAATTGTTGGAATCCCTTCAAACATACCTCTGTGTGCTAACTAAAGATCGAAAACTAACCGAAATCAACTTGTACTTCAAACTTTTTGAAAAGGAGAATCAAAAAGAGAAAAATAAAACTTCCCTCCGTAAGTTATAATCTCCCTCCCTATCTCTTTCACTTAACTTGCTTTTTTTCTTTTACCAAATGTTATTGCATACCATTCCCTATTTTTCGTTCTTCGCAAAACATTGAGACACAGTGTTGTAAGGGCTCGTTTGGCAATGCCAACATACTTCTTATTTACATATACACTTGAGAGAAACTACAAAATCGAAGTAGAAATGGATTCTTCTCCTACTTGGCAGTCGTGGTGTACCTTGTTTTATTTATTTCTTTCTTTCTTGATTTTTGTGGATAGATGGAAAATATAGTCAGCATGAGAAAAATGAGAGATTAATTAGACGAAGGAGGTGCCTAAATACAAACAATTTAGATATTTAGACTTGTTGTTTTAAGAGAATCAAACAATATAGTCAGCATGAGAAAAATGAGAGATTAATTAGACGAAGGAGGTGCCTAAATACAAACAATTTGGATATTTAGACTTGTTATTTTAAGAAAATCAAATAATGAAAATGCCACACACGGTATTCTTGAGTTTAGCATATTGCTGACTAGGATAAGTTTGTTAGGTGCAATAATTAGTTGGTTAGTCGTGTCATGATTAGTTTGTTAGTGGTGGCATTCAATTAAGTTAGTTTGTTACAAAGCATGTGAGGTGCACGTGTATATATGTGTATATAACTGCAGATCAGTGAGTTCATCATAATCTCCTCATCTCTCATCCAAATTGTGACCTTAAAATTGATTGAAAACAGTCATCAATGGCTGAATTTAACAGGTATATAGAACAAAAACTGGATGTTGAAATAGACAAATTTTATCGGAGTGTTATGTGATAGAAGGTTGCATACCAAAATAATGTATAAGTTCTATAGTATAGTTAAAAGACCAGCTAGTAATGTTGTATGAGAGTAACTGTAAGGCCGCAAATTAAAGCCCAACAAACACATCCACAAAATGGGTGTGGTATAGATGCGAATGTTAAAAGGACGTGTGATCATACAAGATTAGACAAGCTTAATAATGACCACATTTCTTAGAGAATGCAAGTACCACACATTAAGACAAATTGAGATAAGGTTGCTTGAGATAGTTTGGTCAATGTCCTACATCAACCTCTAGAAGTATCGGTTCATTGGTGCAAAATCATTGTGGTGGAAGTGTTAAATTGAAACGAGATAGACAAAGTTATTCGAAAGAACTACAATATCTTGAAATTCATGCAAGCTTAGGAGAAGATGAGTCATAGTGAAAGAAAAATCTACTAATTAGTTGAGAATATATTTTAGCCATGCGAGTATGTTTGTTTTAGGTTCTATGCATTTCAAGTGTGTTGTTTATTCTATAAGATATTTTATGATAATAAAAAATATAGTACTCTTTATTTTTGCATAAAGATAGTCTCAGATGAATTTAACTGAAAAATTATTATAAGTGAAGATTCACTCCAACTTATTAATTTGGAATTGCGGTGTAGTTGTATTAGTATATATATATACATTTTTTTTTTGAGGGCGGAGAGATTGGTGACTTTTTACATCCACTCTTATAAAATAGCTAGTATATATCTTTAAAAATATATTCTTCCCAAAAGAATAAAAATAAATTACTCCTGTGGCTCTCTCATTTCCACAAAAGCTTTCCTTTTTTTTTTTTTTTTTTTTTCCAGAATAGTACTGGCCCCAAGTTATAAAGGACAGGCACATGTACTCAAGCGTGAAAGGACATCTCTTTATGTGCTACATAGAATTCACTATTTGAAAGACTCAAAATTCAAATTTACTGCGCCCAGCAAAGATTGTATACCTGTTTTACGTCCAAAGTTAGGGAGTACTCTTTTATGAGATGGAGAAAGAGAGTACCTTTCCACTACAAAAAATCATGTCTAAGCTGGTTAGTGAAAGATATGTCCACCAATGACACCTTGATCAGGTGCCACTTGCCTTATGGGGAAAACATGACAAAGGGTAAGTTTTACCTGGTCAAATTCACCATACATCACTAATCTATGCTAAGTTTACAGTTAATTTGGAGACTGGTCCCTTCAGAACTTATAGTTATACTCTCTCCGCTTCAATTTATGTGTGAACCATTTAATTAGACACGGAGTTTAAGAAAATATAAACTATATAAGACTTTTAAACTTACGAAGTCAAAGGAATCACATATATTTATTGTAGCTATAAATTTTGTATCACATATTTAATAAATCATTGTTTTCAAATATAGAAAGAAGTTATTTTTTTGGCATGAACTAATAAGAAAATAAATTCATATAAATTGAAATGGAGGGAGTATGATTTTCATTTTTTACTTTTTTAAACTGGTTTGAGAGGTCGACAAAGCTACAAAAAAATTACCATGCCCTATAAGGTCGCTACCCTCAATGCATCCCAACCTATTCAGGTGTATCACTACTGCTATACCACCCTAAACTTACCATCAAACATGTGCCCCCAAACACCTGCCACCATCGCCACTACCTCTGCTGCCTTTGAGCCTGTTTGGATGGACTTATGCCTATAAGCTGCAAATAGCTTATAAGCTAACAAAAATAAGTTTTTTTTGGCTTATAAGCTGTCTTCAGCTTATAAACTGCTTTAGATAAGCTAAGTTAAATGAGCCCAATTATTTTTTTGAGCTTATTTTAAGCACAAAATGACTTTAAGCTGGCCAGCCAAGCACTCAAAAAAGCTGAAAACAGCTTATAAGCAACTTATAAGCCAATCCAAACGGGCTCTTTGTCATGCCCACTAACCAGCTCTTAAACTCGCCTCCATCCCACTGTCCAAGCCTCTCTCATCGTGACGTCAATAGGTATCAAAATA
The DNA here is from genome assembly GCF_019175385.1 of Lycium barbarum. Taxonomy (NCBI): domain Eukaryota; kingdom Viridiplantae; phylum Streptophyta; class Magnoliopsida; order Solanales; family Solanaceae; genus Lycium; species Lycium barbarum. The sequence continues at coordinate 15,760,202 of NC_083339.1, read as the reverse complement.
ACATTAACAAACGTAAATCATTTTTCGATTGCTTGGCTCATCTCACTCCCACCATCACACCCCATACGTTCAAACAAAGCTTAAATAAATTTTGAGTGGCAGAATGCTATGAAGTTAGAATGTGATGTCCTACTGAATAACCAAACTTGGAAATTAGTTCCGATGATCCGTCTAAAAAAATTTGTATTTTGTGTCTTTTTAGGGTCAAACAAAAGGCTGATGACTCGATTGATTACTTCAAAGGAAGGCTAGTTGCAAAGGGCTTTACACTAAGACCAGGGTTGACTTATAGTCGATTTTCAATCCTATGGTCAAACCCACCACTATTCGTGTCATATTGTCTATTATATTGGCTTTCGCTTCAATTGGCTTCTCTAGATGTATTGTTGAGAGGTTAGTTGGGTGTTCCATGTACTGATATGAAACTTGTTGTATTCTTAATACTCAGTATAGCTTGCCTCCCGGGAATTTAAAGAGCTAAAAGAACAACTATGGATCATTTAAGTAAAGAATTCTTATACCGAGCATCTCACTTTGAGATAATTCATTTCTATTGTGAGAAAGAATGTTTTTTTGTGGGAGATACTAGCGTTGAGGCTCCGACCCTTGATGTGGTCCCAATAGTTAGTTCAGAATGTATTTTCCAGAAGATTTACCATTTATTCCATATGATGGTGACATCGATTTTGGTATTGATACCTTAACAAATACACAATCTATTTCATTCTACCTTACAAGATGGCTCTTGCTGAGCGAAAGGAGCAGTTACAAGATCTCCTGAGCAAGTACTTCATTAGACAGAGTGTTTTTCATTAGGGGACTCTGATTTTGTTTGTAAAGAAGAATGATGGGTCTACGCATATCTGCATTGATTACAAACTGTTGAACTGTGTTACTATCGAAAACTAATATCCTTTTCCACACATTGAAGAATTGTTCCATCAGTTAAAAGGTGTCAAGTTCTTTTCTAAGATTGACTTGAGGTCTAAGTATCACTAGTTGAAATAATGACCTCGAAAAATTTAAAGATAACTTTTAGGACCTATTTTGGACATTAAGATGAGTTCAGAGTTATGCCATTTGGCTGACAAATGCTTCGACAACATTTATGAATTTGCTGAAACGATTGTTCATAGCCCTGTCTGATTTTTTTTTAATCGTTTCATTGATAATATTCTAACGTATTCCAGTAATAAAGAAGAACATGAGCAACACTGCGGATAATCTTACAGATATTGAGGGAACGTAAGCTACAAGCCACGTTTTTTAAGTGCGAATTCTGACTTGACACAATTATAGATTTATGAAGACGAAGAAGACATGGATCAAATATATCAAAATACTATAGATGGACCATCATTCCTTTTTAGTGCATACATTTGTAAAACGAATTTTGAGGTTGATCACTCATTTTTTTTTTAATAGTTTCCATTAAGCATCCTTCTTTGTAATATCATTTTAGGGTGTAATATAATTCAGTGATGATTATATAATATTTAGTTCTCTCTAACTCTTATATTTTGCGAGCTTGTTAATTAGTGGAAGTTCGTTACTCCCTTTGTTTGTATTATTCCCTTTTGAGGATTAGTTTTGATTATTCGCCACTAGACACTCTGTCAAGTGGTATTACAAATTCGCTTTATTTTCATTTGATATTACATGCAGCATCTAATAATTACACCAAATTCAATTACAAGATATTCTTCAAGTGAAGAAAGCCCCTGAACCCTTTTCATTGAGTCCTCAACTTAAATGACCCAAAAAGTGGTTGTAGGGACCAAAATAACACATTAAAAAAAAAGGTTACTAAAGTACCTTTTGCGCACTAATTTAGTGCGCAATAGGACTAAACTGTAATGTTACAGTTTAGTCCTATTGCGCACTAAATTAGTGCGCAAAAGGGGTTATTTCATTTTCCCAACACTTGTATAAATTCAAAGTTTTGAAATTTCACGTTTTTTTCATACTTTGACTAAAGATTAGTCATATTTCAAAACACTGGAATATCAATATTTTATATGGAACCTGATATTTTTTTCTGCGGACAATAATGTAGGCTTAATACATGAAGTGTACGTAAACGCTTTGATCATCGTTATAGGGGTTGTAAAGTGCCCCGAAGTAAAAAACAATTGTTTGGAAACTGGTTATCTTTAGGTTTTAAGTGTTTTTTTTTTAAGGTTTTGATTTAAGCGTTTTATTATTTAGTCAAGACATTACATTATTAAGGATATGTCGAGATTGTTTTCAAGTTTTTTTTTTTTTTTTTGCCGTTCATAATTCAAGACAATCTGAATACATCAAGAAGAATTAAAATACATTGCTAATTCAAGGAAATTCCAATACGAGAGGTTCTTCCACCACTATGGCCCCGTAGGTGACACAAACATTTATCATGGTCAAACTCCTTACATGTCGAGTACCTTCGAGAGTATGTCCTATCCAGAACATCCATTTGATTGGGAATCCGAGTTCGTGCATTAACATGAATTTTACGAATATACTCCTTGTTAGCAATCATTGAAAATGACTCGTTTGGCCAATAAGATTAATCACCAAGTGAGTAAAAACCTCCGACATATGCTTTAAGATAATTTTTGACATAGTATTTGGGTGCCACATAACTGGATACCATTTCCCATTGCCTTGAAACACTCTATGGCATGAGAACACGGCATGTGGTATGATTGCCACTTACCACAACTATACGTTTCTCTCATAAATAGTATGAAGGTTTCCTCCCCGATCTTGGTAATAACCTGTCCGGACTTCATATACACATTCAACATTGTTATACTCTACCATCTGGTGTAGCTCACATTTTTTCCTATAATGCTCGAACATTTGTGCAGGTTTTCGCATCAATTTTCCACCATCTGCTAATATGGCTCTGGCATGTCTTGTTCTAGTGGCAAATGATGAGACCAATGTGCATAGGTATTTTCTGCTCGTACTCTGTCAAATTATAGTAAAGTTTAAGATATCGTTCCACAGAGATTGGAAACCACCTGGGCTATAGATTTGTATTATTTTTGTTACTATTTGAGAAGATCAAATTGATGAAAAGAGAGTTGTTCAAAAGTCTTGAAAAGTATGATAACAAAATAAGAAATATTTTGGATTTTTCTAATAAAATATAGAGGCTGGGATATTTTGAATCGGCAAGATAAAATTATTATAATAAATCAAAAGTTTATTATTTATTTCCCTATTTAAAGAATGATTGCTTATTTCTAAAACAATCACGACAATATGTTAATAGCACCACTCTCGCTTATACTATTAATTTATTGACAATTAATTAGTGACATTAAACAATAATTAATTAATAACACCTCTTTTGATTAGCGTAGTTAACCAATTAAAGTATGTAGTTAACCAATTAAAGTAATGGCTTCAAACAAGAATTATCTTAGTTGAGTGCACCAAGTGAACAAAAGCCTCTTTCGATTAGCTTTTGCTAAATCAATAAACTTATTTGAGTCAATCCCTCTGTGAGAATTAGGATAGAAAGAAATAAGACAAAGATCCCTTAAATCAATAAACTTATTTAAGTCAATCCCTTCGTGAGAATTAGGACCGAAAGAAATAAGATAAAGATTATTTAAATCAATAAACTTATTTGAGTTAATCAGAATTAGGACTAAAAGAAATAAGATAAAGATCATTTAAATCAATAAACTAGTTGAAATCATTCTCTTCTCCCGAATAAGAAATAAAATAACAGGATAAAGATTTTTGTACAGAGATATAATTGTATCCAATAATAGATATAATTAATATCAAATACATTGGTGTATAAAGATGATAAATAGAAAATCCCAACATAAGAAGATAATAAAATAAAGATGTTTATTATAATAGCTTCATCAAGCTTCATCTAGTATTCCAACCAACGAAACTTACTCCATTATGGAGTAGAAAAACTAAATAGAAATAAGGACTAAGAGAATATTTTTACTACAAGAAAGAGCCAAGAGAGACACCAAGACTAGTTCTTGTGTCCTCTTCACTATTGAATGCAAATAGGATGAAAGATTGGTTATATTTCTTCTACAAACATGTGCCTATTTATAGGAGAATTCCTACAAGGCTTTGGTGAAAAATGGCAAGAGAATATCAATATAATATTATATCCTTGATGAGAATTTGACATGACAATTTATCATGCAATCTTGGTGAGAAATTGATATGATAATTTGTCATGAAATCTTGGTGACAATTTGCCATAACTTTGTATCTCTTGACTTTGTGTAGTCTTTGGTGAAGTTTTCATGGATACATTCTCCTTCGTGGACTTTTATTTCTTGCTTCTTCTTTTTTTCCATGTATTTTTTTTCCTGCAAGATTTGTTAGAAAAGTACGAGAATATGATATAAATTATTCATATTTTATTTTAAAATATTATACTTTTGTACTGAAATTACATGAATAATTTATATCCATCACCAAACCATTCCACAATTTGCTTGAAAGTCATTCTCAACATTGAGTAACGGGCAGTCCCCAAGCAGATTTTAGCAAAGCATTGAATGAGTCCGAGCTATTTGTTGTTAGCATCCCCCATCTCCTGCCTCCATCCGCATGTAATGTCCATTTCTCAACCTCAATATCCTTCAACCAATTATATGCTATTGGATTCACTATCTTGATCATCTCCATCCGTATAAGAAACTTTTTTTTGTTAATGCTCCATTGCAGCCGCCACATCAATTTGTTTAGTGTGCTGTTTTCAAATTTTGTTTGGAAATTTGCTTTTACATGCCTTAAACAAAAGTGATGGTAAGCAAAGGGAGACTGCCACCCCGAAAAATTAGACATACTGTGTAATATGGCTTGATGTCGATCAAATAGCACGCATATGCCCATATGATCCTTAATATCATACCACCTCAATATGTCAAAAACATTCTCCATGTGTCGTTGCTTTCGTTAGCGGTAATGGCGAAAGCAAGAGGGAATATGGACCTATTAGCATCCATCCCAACTGCAATCAGTAGCTTAATGTCGTATACCCCGTACACATGCGTGCCATCTATGGATATGACTGGCCGACAATGAGCAAAACCACCAATGCATGGTTTGAATGTCCAAAACACAAAATTAAAAATATTACCGGCAAAATTGAGTGGAATTGGCGTGTTAGGGAGATTGAAACGCTAGAAACTCAAACGTCCAAAAAGTCGTGCTACGTCAATGCTTCGTAGTACACTACAAGAGTTCAATTTTGCTCTTAACCGTTTTCGCGAGGAGAACAATCGGATGAAAATATGTTGCCTCAGGGTAGAATATGATCAATAAGGTTACATCAGATTCAGATCCAAGTGGGATTCGGACTGTGAGATGTCCGATGAAGATGACTCCCCGTGATCCTATAATATTTTTTATAATAAAGTAAGTAGGTAGGGTCATAAGGAGAACCCTAAGGATACTTGGGATTTTGCAACTATATAAGTAGCCTTTCATTTGTTATTAAACTACAACATATTCAATGTCGAATAGTAGAAATGTAGATTGGTCGGTATTTCTTCCAAATGATTCAAATAGCAGTGCTGATGAAAGCTCAAATCATAGCAGCTATTCCGATGAACCGAGTTTTCTTGATAATATGAATTCGTGCTAGACGATTTGAAGCCCCATGTTACACCCCGTACTTTCAGATACGCACTTATTAAATTTGAACGTAAGTATGTCGAGCTACAGCTAAGTAAAACAACTTTGGATTATGAGGAATGAAGCATTATTAAGTATATTGTATGAGTAAAGGATGAATTACGATCTCGTAAGTCGTAACCGGGAAGGACAACCTTGGAACCAAAGGACATGACTATTATCAAGTACGATTAATGATAAATATCATGTATGGAGAGTTTCGGAAGGTTCCGGGACCAAGAAAATCGAAGAAAATAAGTTTGTCGAAAATTTAGAAATTGGTAGAATTTTTGACAGAATTTTGGGTTAATTTTGGAGGGGTATATCTCCTATTATATTAGGAGTTTTAAGGTGTTTCAAAATCCTAAAATGAAGTTTGTCGAGTCTAGTTTCCAATGCAACAAACCGCTCGTCGATACGACATCGGAGTAGAGAATTATGGACGTTACAAGTTAGGCTGACAGAGCATAAACGTGCGCTATAGTAACCGAGCTGCTATAGTAGTTGCGCTGCTACAGTACCTGCTATAGTACCCGAATCGACTTTAAACCTTATAAAAGGGGTTTTACCCCTCATTTTTCATCCAAACACCTCTCAAAATATCCTAAACTCTCTAGAATAATCCCCCAACTTCCGTTCATAGAATTTTAGCGCAAATTAAGTGAAATCTTCGGATTTAAGTCCGAACAACATATAGTTGGGATTATAAAATCGTATAGCGATGAGTTTTGGCTCAAGTTCAAGGGGGAAAATGAAGATATCGCAATATTAACTGAAGTAAGATATGAATCTCTTCTTATTAATGTTAGTTTTGGTTTATTTACAGATATAAAGTTGTTAAATAGTCGTATAACGAGTTGATTAGTTGTGGAACTTGGAAAACATCGTGAGGGATGTTTATGGAACATGATGGTATTGGAAATGATGTTTTTGACGTTGGTATTGTTGTTGTTGTTGTTGGTTGCTGGATTGTGATTTCGGGCTAGGCATATAAACAGGGGAGATGCTGCTCGAATTTCGACCGATTTTAAATGGATTTTAATTAAAGGCTTGAGATAAGTGTATGATGGTGCACCTAACAATAGTATGAATGGTATTATATGTAGATTACGAGACTACGAACGATCATAACTAGATTGCAAGACAAGAGGTAGGTTGGAAAGTCGGAAAGTAAGCTTCCAAGTATGTTAAGGCTAAACCTTTCTTTCTTAAGACATGATTCCTTTGTTGTGAACCTATACATGATATCTTCAATAACCTCGTTTCTAAAAGTACCAAAGCTTACAGTTCCCGATGTTCTTGTGATATCCTTGAGCTTGTTTCATGGCTATTGATGTTATTCATTGATGTTGATCTCCTCTTATGACTTTGTTCCTTCAAGGTGAGACGTGTTCATGATGACGGTTCCATAATAATAATCCAATGAGTTTAGGAACAGGTTCTTAAGAAATGTTTTATAGGACATGAATAGAGTGCTAGCAAAGGATCTCTAATGAGGTATTTAATGTTCGAAGAAAGGTTCATGTTGTATCTTAGGATTTGGTTATAGTCTAGTCAAGTGGGAAGAAGTGCTAATGGCCTGAGCTGTGCTTATAAGTCTTATGTGATTATGTAGACCCTACGGGTTAAGTGATGACCACGAGAAGTGTATAGAGATTACTTGTAGAAGTTTAGTTATGATGTTGATTATAATTACCACTAGTCTACGACCAGTCGGGCAGATGTTACCACCGTGCTACGGCCGGTTGGGCAGATATGTGTTTACTATCATGCTACGGCTAGTTGGACAGTTATTATCACTGAGCTACGGCCGGTTAGGCAGTTACCACTGATCAGTCGGGCATTTGCGCTTTACCGTTGGGCGATAATCGAACGGACAGTTATTACCACCGAGCTACGGCCGGTTGGGCAGTTACCACTGATCAGTCGAGCAGTTGCGCTCTACCGTCGGGCGATAATCGGGCAAACAGTTATTACCACCGAGATATAGCCAGTCGGGCAGTTACCACTGATCAGTTGGGTAGTTAGCACTAGGACAGTAAGTAAGTTAGAGATATAGTATCGTCCATAGATTCAGTTAAAGATATGAGAGTATTAAGAGACATGCGTACTAGATTCTCATCGGTAAGTCAGAAGTGTCAGGTTGATTCTTATCCTCTTTCTTTGCGGCATATGTTGATTATATTACATATCCGCCTTACATACTCGGTACTTTATTCGTACTGACGTCCTTTCTTGTGGACAATGTGTTCATGCCCGCAGGTGAAGACAGACGGGACGAGGATCTTCCGCAGTAGGCTGCTTTCAGGTGCCAGTTTTAATTGGTGGGCTTCATTTCTTCCTAAAGCATTGTCGAGTCTTAGTTGTATATGTTTTTTTTTGTGACAAGAGGGTATGTCAGGGGCCCTGTCATGACTTGTGTACTTCAGTCATGTTCATAGAGGCTTTGCAGACAGATTCCTGTGTACAACTCAGTTATGTGTTTGTTAGTGGATATGTGGACATCGCAGGCCCATTGTATATATACGTACGCATGATATTATATTCATAGTTGGCCTTCTTGGCCTTATTTTGCCGTTTGAGACATAGAGGATGCGAGTTGTCAGTTGGTTCGCTCGGTTTCCGTAAGGTGCCGGGTGCCAATCCCGCCTCACCAAGGTTGGAGCGTGACAAAATGGTATCAGAGCAGGTCTGTCGTAGGGTTGTCTACAAGCCGTGTCTAGCAGAGTCTAGTTTATGGTGTGCAGTGCACCACACTTATAAACAGGAGGCTGTAAGGCATCTAGGAAGATTTCCTTTCTTTCCTATCTTAGATCGTGCGATAGAACTGTGTTATGAGGATTCTCTTTCTCCTGACCACATGTTGTGATTTTAGCGATGCCTATGAAGAGAAAAGCAATGGCAGCCTAGAAGGGCAAGGCAGTGGCTGGAAGAAGGACTAAGGTCCCTCTGAGTTTAACATTCGAAGACGAATATTTTTAAATGGGGGGAGAGGGGGGAGGATGTTACACCCCGTACTTTCAGAGAAATACTTATTAAATTTGAACGTAAGTATGTCGAGCTATGGCTAAGTAAAACAACTTTGGATTATGAGGAACGAAGCATTATTAAGTACATTGTATGAGTAAAGGATGAATTACGATCTCGTAAGTCGTAACCGGGAAGGACAACCTTGGAACCAAAGGACATGACTATTATCAAGTATGATTAATGATAAATATCATGTATGGAGAGTTTCGGAAGGTTCCGGGACCAAGCAAATCGAAGAAAATAAATTTGTCGAAAATTTGGAAATTGGTAGAATTTTGGGTCAACTTTGGAGGGGTATATCTCCTAGTATATTAGGAGTTTTAAGGTGTTTTAAAAGCCCAAAATGAAGTTTGTCGAGTCTAGTTTCCAAGCAACAAACCGCTCGTCGATACGACATCGGAGTAGAAAATTATGGACGTTACAAGTTAAGCTGACAGAGCAGAAACGCGCGCTACAGTAATCGAGCTGCCACAGTAACTGCCACATCGTCTATGGATTGGTCTATTTAGAACCATAGAAAAACATAGATATATTAAAAACTTAGCTTTGTGTGTTCATTTGGCAATTGACGGTGCCTCTCTCTCTATTTGCAGGTGTGCTCTGAAATGCGCATTCCACAACTACCCCCTAATCTATATATGAGTGAGTGTAACAGTGATATCTCTCGACCAATGTGATTTGATTGTCTTTTCTTTTTCTCTCTCTGCCAATATTAGCTCAGAACTGATAGATATCAGTATATATATTGTCATAATCCTAATACCAATAATAATACTAGCATTTCACTTCATCCAATCACCACATCTCTTCACTACTATTCTTGATTTTCTCCTCCTTTTCATTTCTCTCTACCATTTCATTTCCTTCTTTATTAACAAAAGGAAAAAAAAAAGTCTTGTTAGTGTCTCGGTATCTTTCTTTGCCTTGTTAATTAAATGGCTGAAGGATTTGAACCTTACCATGTCCCACAACAAAGCAGAAGAGATAAGCTTAGAGTTTTACTTGATGATAATAATAGCTTACAAAATTGTCAAGTTCCTCTTTATGATCCATCCATTGTTCTACCTTCAGATTTGTCAATTTTTCAAGAAATTAATGGCAATCCTTTTCTTTATACACCTCAAATTCCAAGATTTCTTGATCAATCTTTCCATAGAACAGAACCGCTATCTTCTTCAGTAACTATAGCTCATAATAGTAATACAAATGGTCAAGGTAATTTATCTTTGTCTTTGTCATCTCTTCATCACACTAGTAGTTTTAATAATGACTTGTCATCAAAGAGTACTACTACTGTTACTACTAGTTGTGTCCCACTTGGACCTTTTACGGGGTATTCTATAATTTTAAAGAGATCAAGGTTCTTGAAACCTGCACAAAATTTGTTGGAAGAATTGTGTGATTTGGGCAAGGGAATTAATTATGCTGATGATGATGATTCCAATTTGATAATGGATCCTCCACAAGCTTATAGTAATGGAGATGAGCAATATGGGAAGAAGAAATCCAGGTTAATTTCGATGCTTGATGAGGTACTTTCTATAATTTTGTACAGTCATGAGGCTTCTCTTGGCATTTCAAGATTCATGTTTTTGTCTTTTTTTTTCCTACTCGGTATTCAGTATTCGTTTTAGGTTTTCGAGCATAGATTCCCATTAAAAGAAAAGTGTTTCTACCAAGATGTTTTCTCAATTTTAGAGCTCGAATTTGAAACCTCTTGGAGCGAAGGTGTGCAAAAATTGTATCAATCCACCATAACTTTTGGTGGTGTTGCTTTTGTCAAATCAAAGTTGAGTTAGGAGTGTAATGTCCACATTTTCTTGCTTATGATACTACTTGGTTCCTTTTTAAAATTATGAAAAAGTAAAAGTTTTTTTTTAATGTATAGTAGGGAGGAGAATTAGCTTGTTTCTGCAATGTAGGAACTTCCTTGTTTGGCCATCGACTTTACTTGCAATTACTCAAGTCTTTTTGGCAATTTAAACTTTAGCCATCATAATTCTGTAAGCACGGGAATATACATTAACGAGGAATATTTCAAGTAAAATGGTCTTTTTTTATTTAAAGAACTTTTATTTTGTTTCAAGTAAAATTCCTGTCAAGCACAAATTCAATTTTTAAATTTTCTTTTCCAAATTTTACTTCAAATATACTATTTTTTCCAAGTTCAACCAAATATTGTCCAATTGTCTTACTTCCTAATTAGCACTGCTTTACACTTTTATCTTATGATTCTATCCAGCTGTTCTTTATGGAAACTCCAATACTCTTCTTTCACTAGCATATATGTGTGAAATCAAAAGAAGAGAGAACTAGAGATTCTTTAAATGTCCGTACAAGCATGCACTATGAGGTTTTTGGGTATTTAGAAGCTTTTAGAATATTAGGATTAATATTTTAACGTAATTTATGGCTTTTGCTTATAATGTGTTGTGGGCAACCTAGGCTAGATGCCTGTGTCATATAGGCGTACAGGTTCTTATAGATCACTAAGTTATCTTTTTAGGCGTACAGGTTCTTATAGATCACTAAGTTATCTTTTTCGGAAAAGGTGATTTAGGGAATATATGCACAAAAATTGGTGCCTTAATTAAAGTGTCATGGATAAGAATTCTAATAATATATATATATATATTTCAGATTATGTGATATATTTTGATTTTGCGTAAAAATGAAGTAAAAATAATGTTTTTTTAAGTCTTAAATATGACATAATATTTGTGTAGCAGTGAAACTTTGAATCTTGAAATTTTAAACAAGTCATAATATTTTTGTGACTATAAATGCTTTTTATTAACATGAGAAGTTTTCGGTTAAATGTTTTCAAATATAAAGTGTGTCATTTTAAAAAAATAATTTAATAAGGAAAAAATTGTATCACATAAATAAATTATATTAATGAAAAAAGTACATGACAATTTAAGTAAAATTTGGATTATTGTGTATAAATCAATAATAGGAGTCCATCCAAAAGGGTTTATCCTAGGAAGAAAAGTTTTTCTAAAGAAAATTATTGTACCTTAAACTTAGTAAAGATCATGAATTACTGTACCTTACCACTTCACTGGACTTCTGTCCTTGTATCTTAACTTAGTTTTGTGCACCTCATTACCTAAGAGATATATAGATGTATATATATAAATAACCTCAAAGGAAGGCTAATTGAAATGTCAGTGTTTTCCTATTTATTACGGAATTTGTAACATGCTTTGGAGGAGTCGATCGGGATGAGAAAATGTTCAACTTTATATTTTTTGCTCTTTGAATATAATTGTCATGTCACATTTGCTGCAAAAAAATTGATATTTTAATTTGAGAATGCATGTAACGCTAAAGAAAGTTCAATATGGATTTGATTTAATCCACTCTTAGTAGTTTACCTACAATTCACTTATAAATGATTTGATATTGCAAAAACATTTGCATTTTTATTGTGTAGAATGTAAATTCATCCAATAGACGTTGTTGCTTTTCTTTCCAAAAATCTAGTTCCACATGCATGTAAATAGCTGAAGGTAGAAAAATAGTACTCCCCTCAGTCTGAATGAAGCATAAAATTACTTTACACTTTCTACGCGAAACACGCTTGGGTAGGGCAGGCCTCTTCATAGTGTAGCATACACGATAAATGTGTAATATACAGTTACACGTGGGGCAACAATGAGTGAAAAATCTTAATCACAACCAACCCCACCAAAGTACCCCCAAAAAAAGAAAAAAAAAATTGCAGGTAACAAGCTTTATTTTTTTATGAATAGTTATCCGCAGTTATCTCTTAGGGTGATTGAAGTTAAATTACGTCGGTAAGTTTTCTTGGAAAACTCATGACTTTAATGAAACAAAATATTCCGTCCGGTTCAAAATAAGTGTTGACTTAGCCTTTAGCGTATCCTTAAGTAAATATTAACTTCAAGGAAAAAAAAAGTATTTTGATTAAATTATCCTTAAATAAATACTACATGATTACATGAAAAAACTCGCTTATCTAAACAGGGGTCGAAGTATTTTAATTAACCCAAACAATCTTTTGCTGCTTTTGATAAAATTTTGTGGGATCACCTTTCAGGTATACCAAAAGTATAAGGAGTACCATCAGCAGCTACAAATGGTTGTGGCATCTTTTGAATCAGTTGCTGGACTTGGAAATGCAGCACCCTTTGCAAACATAGCTTTAAAAACAATGTCCAAACACTTCAAGTGCCTTAAAGATGCCATCACTGACCAACTACAATTTACAAGCAAATCTTCTCACAATGGTCATTTAAATTGTGAAAGACATTCAGATCCTATTCCAAGTGTTGGAATTCCTGGCAAAGAACTCTATTGCCAAAGACCAGAAACTCAACCTGTTTGGAGACCACAAAGAGGGCTACCTGAACGTGCAGTGACTGTTCTTAGAGCTTGGTTGTTTGACCATTTTCTTCACCCGTAAGTATTATGAATATTAATTGGATTTCACTTATACTCCTGTATCTTTACAGTCAAATAATTAGTGAACCTTAGATATAGAGATATTTTTAGAATTAGTAGGCATTTGGCCATAGAAACCCCAAAAAATTCACTTTTTTTGGAATTTTGGAGTTGGAGTTGGCAATAGTTTTTGCAAATAGTATTTTCTTGTTGAAATGTGCTTTTTTAACAAGATTTTGGTTGTGAAATAGTGAAAAACAATCTTTTCTTATTTTTCAAATTCCAAATACAACTTGAAGTTGTATTTAGAATTTTTATGGCCAAACACTAATTTTTGAAAAAAGTGATAAAAATTTCCGGAAAAAAAGTGAATAATCCTTATGGCCAAACAGTCCTTAGTGTGTTTCTTTTTATTATTTACTAGAGTAATTATGATCTGAAAATTGATGGGGGCAAGTGTTCGGATATTATGACATAGCTGGAGGTACTCAACAAACATTTTGGACCTTCTAAAAACTTTTTGGGCTTTTGATTGATACAAAAACTACTTTTTTGTGCAACCAATATTCATACCTCATTAGAAGTTATTAGATGAAATTCTTTGATTTTTTACCTAGAAGATAATAATTCCTGTCAATGTATTTCAACCGATTATAACGTGTTATTTACTGCTTTTTTAGGCTATCAAAATAGGATTACTATAGACAATTGCACATTTTGTAAGATATGATGGTGTAAAAAGACTGTACATTTGTTAGGCACATAAGTAAAACTCATACTATGAATTAAGTGGCTACCTCTCTACAATATACTATTGTTTTAGAGATCATATAGAGTTTTTTGTCTCTTATTTTTGACTCGTAGAGATTGTTCTTGTTGTTGCAGTTACCCCACGGATACTGACAAAGTAATGTTAGCCAAACAGACTGGCCTCTCAAGGAATCAGGTTTGTATATCTTCAACACATGTAAAATTATTTTTACACGATTAACATAGTTTAACTTATTACAGCAAGTTAGTTACCACTTTTATCAGGTTGCTAATACGTTATGCTATTACCTAGCTAATACAAAAGTTATGATGAATCAGGTTTCGAATTGGTTCATCAATGCAAGAGTAAGACTTTGGAAACCTATGGTAGAGGAGATACACATGCTTGAAACCAGGGAGTCTCATAATAAATCTTCACAAAGGGAAGGACAAAATAACAACGATAATACTCCAATTGAACATTTTCCTACAACTAATTCATATGCATGTGAAAGTAGTACTCCATCTACATCTACACCAAGATTACAAGGCATTCCATCAAAACGAAGCCGAAGTGACTTAGCAAATATTCCCAATAATATTGGAAGAGCCGCGGATTCAATAAACTTATCATACGGCAATTTGTCAAGTACTGGAGCCGGAGGTGGCGTGTCCTTAACCTTAGGACTTCATCAGAACTCGGGCAATATTGGTTTATCAGAGCCCTTCCCGATGAATGCAGCTCGACGTTTTGGTATTGAAAATAATACGAATAGTGGGAGGTTTATGTTTGGTGGATTTGAAGAACACAATGTACAGTTTGGAAGAAATAATACGATGGTTGGTGGGCAGTTTTTGCATGAATTTGCCGGTTGAAGAAGATTTTGTGCTTTTGCATTACATGGGGCAATGAAAGTTATAGCAGGGTGTTTGGAGTGACATTGTTCTTATGGACATATTACTATCCTATTCGGAAAGCTTTTTCGTTACATGCTACTGATATTTGCTCTGCCATTCCGCCCAAGCATGATTGAAGAAGAGTTACGGGGCGTACTTCAAAATTACGCCATCGGGCATAGTGTGTGTAATGATAAGCCTTCTAAATTTGACCTTAAAAAACTAAGAGGCTTCAGTTTGATGATATACTTCTCCAGAATGCTGCTTGACCAACTGAGGCTCGTTCTTCAATTGGATGTTGATCGCCAGGTTCTGAGGTAGTAGGTGTATATATTTCAATTTCATGGTGTCTCTGCTTCTAGTTGCTAGTAAATATTGTTTGTTTACACTTCATCCCTAGAATACTTTCCATTATTTGCCTCTAGAATACTTTCCATTATTTGCCTTCATATATTTTTCTGAGAACAGAAGATTATGACTATCTATATAAAGTTGTTTCAAGGATTAATCATATGGAAGATCCATACAACAACAAGAACATACCCAGTGAAATCCCAGTAAGTGGGGTCTGGGGAGGGTAGGTGTACGCAGACCTTACCTCTATCTTGGAAGCTAGAGTGGCTGTTTTCGGAATATCCATGACTGCAAAAATATTAGACATAATTATCTGTCACACTGTGCATATACAAACCTACCCAGGTTTTCGGGGGAAAAAAGACACCTAGAACCAAGGGTATATCCTAATTAAGTTACACGGACTCGGGTGCGGGTATTCGATACGGGTACGGATTCGAGTGTCTGATTCGGCAAAATTTAAATTTTAAGATTCGGGGGTGTGTATCCAGTTATGGATATGGGTACAGGGATTCGGGGGGTGCGTATCCAATTATAATTATATTTCAAGTATTTCGATAGTTCAATATTAGTTATTTATCCTAAATTAATATTAATTAATAAAAATTAAGTGCTCTTGAATTCTCTCATTCTTGATATAGTTATCTAAAATGCTCGATTATTCTTCTTTGTCATTTTTCTAAGTTATTTCAATTCATTATCAAATTACGTATTTGAAATTATGTAAAAACTACTATAAGTTACAATAATTAATAATTTAAATAGCATATGAAAAAATATGTTCCAAGAATAATCCGTTGTACAAAGCGGTCAATTTTATTATGTACAATCAATAAATTTGTTCGTGCTTTTGTGCGATTAAAAATATAAATTAATTATCAAAAAAATGACATGCTAATAATTAATTTAGAAATTATCCCTATATTGTATGAGAAAGAAACATTTATAAATAGCATCATTGTTTTAAAAGGCAGTGTCAGGACTCGCCCCGGGGCTCGCCTCGGGGCGGGGCAGTGCCAAAACGCCCTGGGGCTAACGTGCGGGGCTTAGTTCCTATGAGGCTTACGCCCTAAGCGCCTAACCGTACGCCCTAAACACGCCTAACGCCCAACGCCCAGGGCTCGCCAAACAATTCTTACACAAATTATATTTTAAAATCCTTAATTAAAATCATTCACCCTCATAATTGTTTAACAAAATAATGATACTTCATAGTTTTTCATCTATAGAAATAGAAGATTGGGTGTAACTCATATAACAAGTCGTAGTATTGGATATTTACTGTTTGATAACGTCGTGAGGGTGAATATCACTTAATTTAAAAAAAAAAAAAAACACATAGCGGAATTGTACATTTTCACTTGTCATTGGTCATAAGTCCTATGTATCAGAATTATCATATAATTTTATTTTTTGTTCATGAAGAAGTTATTTTTTAATTGTAATATTGATAAATTTTATTGATTATTTGCTTATAGGGAGATAAAATGAATAGTATGATAGTAATAGTGTTTTAAGAAATTGTGTTTTTTTCCGTGTTTGAAAGTTAAAATGTTAGAATTGTTTTGCATTTCATAATAACTTTTATTTCATTGTATTGTTTATACTTGTAAAATTATGTTATATATAATTACAAGTTATAAGCGGTGTATAATGGATTGCTTTGATAATTTGTTTGTGAGGATCAAGCGTGCGCGCGCTCACACACACACACACACACACACACACACACACACACACACACATATATATATATATATATATATATATATATATATATATATATATATATATATATATATATATATTCATTTATTTACAGTTTTCTTTTATTTTTTTTATGTAATTTTACCTATTTAAAAATATTTATTGTAATTATATTATTTTAAGAAATACTAAAAATTATATATCCATGGGGCTTACGCCTCGTCAAGGCGTATGTAAAACGCCCCGCCTTACGCCCCCGTCTTTTAAAACACTGAATAGCATAATTAGGTGCCTTTCAATTTTGTGTTACAAGTAACATATAATGGAAAATGAAGGGGATAAAAATAGCATATATGGAGAATAAAGGGGTCAATTTTGTACATTAATACAATTAAGACTTTAAGAGTCCTAATTCTAGCTTCTACACGTCTCCTGCGGCTGTAAGCCTGTAACTTTTAAGTGGTCTTCTTCAAATTCTCCAAACTTCCTTTTCAAGCTTTGACAGAGCAAAGTTAGCCTCTAGGTTGTCTCTTTCACTATCTCTTCGTCTTTCCTCAAGATAGAAAGAGAAAGCCATTCAAGGCCGGAAACAAACCCTCCATCTATATCACTGCTTTTCTCTGCCATCCGCACTCTAACACAACCTTGTATTCTTGGTTTATATGAAACATGAAGCAGCAAAAATGAGATAAATGTACTATAATATTGAATGTATGTCATTTTCTTTATCTTAAATCTGTTTTAATTTTAATTTTGAGAAATCAAAATCTCAAAATTTTCCCCCCAAATTTATCGACGGACTCCGATCAAAGTAGCCGGGTTAGTTGACCGTATCCCGGACGTTTATCGTTCCCGCACCCACACCCAACCCGTGTCGAGACAGGAACGACACCTAAACTGGCTAGTCCGTGCAACTTAGGGTATATCCCAATAGCTTTGTTGCTCGGACCTCAAAAAATATTGTCAGACTCGTATTGGATCCCAAAAAAATAAATACCTTTTGCAGAATCCAACACACAAAACTCTGAACAACACGGCATAGTAAGTGGTAAATGAAGTAGAGATAATCATGATGTAATTTTCACGAATATAGTCACATAACTATTAAGTTTTTTGCACCAAAATCACATATCTTTTATTTTGTCAACTAGAAATCATAACACTATCATCTTAATAATTAAGTGGTCACAATAGTCGGTAAATGTAATATTGGGATTCAAATCTTTGTAGAATCAAATAATCTTCCAATTTGTGCAAACTGAAATAGTTAGAGGTATGCACGAGGAGGTAGTTCGGATATGATCACTACTATATATGTGGAAAAAAAAAAGAGAAAAGAATGGAAGAGGCACTTAGATTTATAATTATCTTCTGTTTTTTTTTTCCCCAGTGGAAAGTGATTATGGAGAACAATTTATGCTTTTCATCTTTCTTCTTAATTAGTTCTCCCTCTTTCTTTTTTAATCTTTTCCAGATAGTGTTACATTTGTTATTTTTAGTATCTTTCTTCTTGGTTCAATGATGGAGGCTGCTTTATGCATGACCCATTTTTGTTCGTTTTCGTTGCATGTTTTTCTTTTTTTAGCAGCTTTCCATTGAACAATCATTTCAATATGTATATTTTAACTAATAAGTTCTGTGTCCCTATTTCAGAGACTATAATGTCTTCTTCCTAAAGAAATTAGGGAATCTTTTATAAAGGGTGCAGTAGTTAAAAGCTTTTTGCCAATTAACTTTTCCTAGTGGGCCTTTTATTTTCTCATTAAAATAATTTAAAAATATAGTATTATTTCTGAAAGTAGATACACCAATTCTTTTTTAATTATTTATCTGATTAACCCTTTTTGGCATAGCTATTCTTGTTTACTTCGTCTGTCTCTATGTGACTTTTTCTTCAATTCATTTAATTAGTTCCAAAAAAATGATTCCCTTTATAATTTTAGTAATAATTTGATTTTGAACTTCCCATTTTACTATGTGATAATCTATAACCACATAAATATCTATAATTTATGTCAGATAATAAATTCTAAGTCTCTTTTTTTCATCTTGAAATTTCGTGCCTAGTCAAATATCTTTACATAAATTGACACGAAGGGAGTTTATTTTATGGCTGAGAATTGAGACGTTTTGTAATCATTTATTCCTGTACATGGTGCAGTTTCTTAATAATTTTTGTTTCTTGTGCTGCTTTTGTTTTCTTTATCTTTATCTTTTTTCCCTTTATTCAGGGCTGTAAAAGTAAATAGTAGTTTATAGCGTTAGACTTAAAAGAGAATTTTAACAATCGCATACATTATTTCACACAATGCTCCCGTCGTCATGGTTTTGATAGTGCTTGGTCTTTTGCCGCAAATGTAAAACCAACTTCTGAAGTTCATTGCCTTAAGCTAAAATAATAAAAAATAAAAATTATAAAAAAAAACCAACTCTAGATGTAAAAGGATATATATGTCTATCAATATTTTAGGGTATGTTCGTCTTTCAACTTCAGGATCTTACTCTCTTTTAGTACAAGAACTTGGAAATTTATGTAGCAGGATGCACACACTTTTTATATATACTGAAGCACCAGCAGTTGTGAATTTAGATACACCAAAAATAAGACTAAAAGGTATATGTATCAACCCAACACATCGGTTAAAGTTCAACTCCAGGGAAAGCTCTTTCATGATCTAATTGCAAATCGCACAAACAAACAACTGTATGGCCTTTTGACAGAGTACACATCCATTGGTTTTAACTTGAACTCTATATACATGAGAATAATGAAGTGGACAGAGTGTTAATATTTTTCAGATTGAACAAACTCAAACTGATATGAAATAGAGATGAAAACACACCAGAAGAAAATAAAGTATTGCAAAAACAGGGATGTTTTAAATAGCAACAAGGGGAAGCCGTTATATAGGCTTTTACAGAGACTTTTGTGCTGAGCATAAAACCCACAAACCCACGACTAAGTGAACATTAACTAGGACTCCTAACAGACTCCACTATCTCAACCACTTCCTAGTAACTAGGAGCTGACCAATTCAACTAAATAAAAGACCAAACAAACATTAAATAAATGACTCCTAAATACAAAGGATAATTCCAACAATGCCTCCCTTAAACTGATAAGTCTCAGACTTTCAGTTTAACTGACTTCACAAGCGATAGCCTCCTTCAAAGTGCAAACTCCCAGTAGCTTTCTCAATTTCATGAATGCTGCATATTTGAGAGGCTTGGTTAAAATATCAGCAGCTTGGTCTTCACTCTTGCAGTAGACAACATCAATGACCTTCTCCTTTGTGAGATCTCTCAGGAAGTGAAATTTCACATCGATGTGTTTGCTTCTGCCATGTAGCACTGGATTCTTGGATAGTTGGATTGCTGAATTATTGTCACAAAAGATCTTGGTAGCTACTGGTTGCTTGAATTTCAACTCCTCTAGAAGTCTCCTCAACCAAATAGCTTGACAAGCACAAGCAGTCGCAGCAACAAACTCGGCTTCCGTACTAGACAACGTGACAATTGGTTGCTTCTTAGCTGACCATGAAATAGCACCTGACCCGAACATAAAAGCATAACCTGTAGTGCTTTTTCTATCATCTTGATCACCAGCATAGTCGCTGTCAGTATAACCGAGCAACTTGGATTTTTCATTCTTCTTATAAAATATCCCAAAGTCTCTCGTTCCTTGCAAGTAACGGAGAATTCTCTTCGCTGCCAACAAGTGCATTTCTGTGGGATTCTCCATATACCTACTGATTAAACTCACAGAGTACATTATGTCGGGCCTTGTTGCAGTGAGATACATCAAACTGCCCACAACCTGTTTGTAAAGTGTGCTGTCAACCTTCTTCCCAGTGGGATCTTTGTGTAGCTTCAAACCAAGCTCTGTAGGAGTGTTAACAGGATTACAATCCCTCATCTGAAATCTGTCTAGAATTTCTCCTATATATTTCTTCTGAGAAATGAAGATCCCGTCATCAGATTGCACTACTTCTATGCCAAGAAAGTAATGCATTAATCCGAGATCGGACATTTCAAACTCATCCATCATTGACCTCTTGAATTCTTCAATCATCACACCACAGTTTCCAGTAAATATAAGATCATCAACATACAAACAAATAATGAGTATTTTTCCTTGATCCCCAATCTTAACAAAAAGTGTATGCTCATAAGGACATTTCGAAAAACCAACTTTTAGAAAATACCCCTCAATGCGACTATACCAAGCTCGGGGAGCCTGTTTTAGTCCATAAAGGGCCTTTTTCAATTTGTAAACCTTATGCTCATTTCCAATTTTAACATAACCTGGGGGTTGTTCAACAAATACCTGTTCGTCCAAGTACCCATGTAAGAATGCCGACTTGACGTCTAACTGGAAAATAGGCCATGATTTCTGAGCCGCCAACGCAATTACCAATCTGATTGTATCATGCCTCGCAACGGGAGAAAATACTTCTGTATAATCGATCCCGTATTCTTGCTTGTACCCCTTAGCCACTAAACGTGCCTTGTACTTGTCAACTTCACCGTTTTCCTTCAACTTTGTTTTGAAGACCCATTTTACTCCAATAGTTTTCTGTCCATTTGGAAGATCAGATAGCTCCCAAGTATCATTTCGTTCAATGGCATTAATTTCATCATCCATTGCTTTTCTCCATTTTTCTTCCTTCACGGCACTCTCAAAAGACGTAGGATCACAATCTGAAAACAAAGCAAAGTGAGTAATTAGATCTTCAATTCCAGTTACCTCATAATCTTCCATCCAAGCAGGCCTTCTTCTAATACGCCCAACAGACCGAGTTGCTTCTTCATTTTCTACAGCAACTGTTGCTGAAGTTGCTGAATTTTTCGGTGTGCAAGCTGCTGAAAATTTCTCTGGTTCAACGTCACTATCATAGAGTACTTGGGTAAGCTGCTGCCCATTCCAATCCCAAGTGTTCTCCTCATCAAAAACAACATCCCTACTGATAACAATCTTCCTTGTCAATGGATTGAACAATTTATATGCTTTGGAAAATTCACTTACACCAAGAAAAACACATTTTTCAGCCTTGTCATCAAGTTTCTTCCTTTTCTGATCTGCGACATGAGCATATGCGATGCATCCAAAAATTCTAAAATGATCTACTGTTGGTTTTCTCCCATTCCATGCCTCCTCCGGTGTCATATTTTGAACAGAAAAAGTTGGGCTTCTGTTTAAAATATGAATACTCCAATTTACTGCCTCGGGCCAGAAAGTTTTTGGAACGCTTCCTCTTGCCAACAAACTTCTCACCATGTTGAGGATGGTTCTATTTTTTCTCTCCGATACACTATTCTGTTGTGGTGTATACGCAGCTGTAAGCTCTCTCCGAATGCCATGATCTATACAAAAACCTTCAAATTCTTTCGAACAATATTCGCCACCACGATCTGTTCGGAGAGTCTTGATATTTTTTCCTGCTTCATTTTCCACACCAACTTTGAAGCTTTTAAATATTGAAAAAACTTCAGATTTCTCTTGCAAAAAATAAACCCAAGTTTTCCTTGAAAAATCGTCGGTAAAAGTGATTAAATATCTTTTACCTCCATTGGATGTTGGGTTTATTGGACCACAAAGATCTGAATGCACAAGCTCCAAAACATCCTTTGCTCTCCATGACTTTCCTTTAGGAAATTGAGAGCGAGGTTGTTTGCTAACAACACATTCTTCACAGATTTTGGAAGGAGCAGTGATTTGAGGAAGTCCTGTGACCATGTTTTTCTGGTGGAGTGTCTTCAATCCTCCAAAACTCAAATGACCATAACGAAAATGCCACAACCATGAGGAATCCTTGACTTCAGCCATCAAACAAGATTGAATATCATCAATCTTTAGCGGAAATAATCTGTTGGAGCTCATTTGAACTACTGCAATAGCTCCTCTCACAGGATCATAAATTTCACACTCACCCTTCTTAATAGTGATGACATAACCCTTCTCTTGCAACTGACCAGCACTAAGTAAGTTGCTTTTCAAGTCAGGAACATACAACACATTAGAGATTGTTTCAACAAAACCATTCTTGGTTTTAATCTTGATATCACCTTTCCCCATCACTTCAATAGTAGAACAATCACCAAATGCCACAGTGGAATGGAAATTTTCATTTAGAGATGAAAAAGAAAATTTACTTCCACACATGTGATTACTACATCCAGTATCAATATACCAAATATCCGACTCATGTTTTATTCCATCTTGGACAGCCATTAACAAAGTTTCTACTTCCTTATTTTCGACAAAGTTGGCACTTTCTTCCTTTTCTTTATCATTAGGCAGTCTAGTATAACAATCTGATGCATAATGACCAAATCTGTGACATCTATAGCATTCTACCTTGGATTTGTCATGGTCTTGACCTCTGCCTTTGCCTTGAAATTGATCAGTGTTGGCTTTGAAATTTCTGCTGAAATCTCTGCCTCCACGATCTCCTCTTCCTCTTGCTCGGCCTCTACCTCTACCCCTTCCTCTATGGTTATTGGAATGAGTATTAGTAGAAGCCTTCAATGCTTGCTCCTGTACCGTGGAATTTTTGTTCATCTTCTGTTCATGAACCAGTAAAGAACTTTGCAATTCATCAAGAGATAGTGCATCTATATCTTTTGACTCTTCGATTGAGCAGACCACATAATTATATTTTGGTGTCAGCGAGCGCAAAATCTTCTCCACAATGGCAACATCGTCTATCTTCTCACCGTGGAAACGCATTTTGTTGGTGATTTCCATTGTTCTAGCACAATAATTGGTGACAGATTCTCCTTCCTTCATCTCTAGTGTTTCAAAATCCTTTCTCAAAGCTTGAAGCTGTGCACGCTTCACCCTTGTAGAGCCTTGATACTTCTTCTTCATGGAATCCCAAATATCTTTGGAAGTTTCTTTGCAAAGAATTGTTTCCAAGATGGGACGATCAATTGCCTGAAAGAGATAGTTCTTTGCTTTCAGGTCTTTTAGCTTTCTAGCTTCGAGTTCTTCTTTTTGTGAATCTGTCAAAGTTGTGCCAGTTGCTGGCTGCTGAATTCCATTTTCGATGACCTGCCAATACTCCTTGGACCGCATGAAATTCTCCATTAACATGCTCCAATGATCATAGTGACCATCAAAGCGTGGAATAGCTGCTTGCACAAAATTATTTTCTGTGGCCATTGGTTAAATGTAAAAGGAGATGAAAGAAATTTTGGCTGCCTCACTTGTTTTCCCTCTCAGGATAACCTAGCTCTGATACCACTGTTAATATTTTTCAGATTGAACAAACTCAAACTGATATGAAATAGAGATGAAAACACACCAGAAGAAAATAAAGTATTGCAAAAACAGGGATGTTTTAAATAGCAACAAGGGGAAGCCGTTATATAGGCTTTTACAGAGACTTTTGTGCTGAGCATAAAACCCACAAACCCACGACTAAGTGAACATTAACTAGGACTCCTAACAGACTCCACTATCTCAACCACTTCCTAGTAACTAGGAGCTGACCAATTCAACTAAATAAAAGACCAAACAAACATTAAATAAATGACTCCTAAATACAAAGGATAATTCCAACACAGAGAACCATGAGCTCTCAGGTTTGAATTCTTGGTGCGTTCAAGTTGGACCGAACATCAGCGTCATAAAAAATACACAAAACATATTTTACACACTTACATATATGATATACATATAGACACACATAAACTTTTATACAAACATATATACGCACGTATATTCTTATTAGTAATCGATTGTTCATGGCATATGTAATAACATGAGAGAAGTTGTCCTTACGTAATTTTAATACAACGAAGAAATTGAAGGGGGAAAAAGACAAAACAGAAAATTTAAATTGCTATTTTTTGTGCACCTTTAAAAATGACATTTTGATTTTCACACACTTGTGAACAACGCTATGATATTTGATGCCTTCTTATTCTCCTTCAATAAGCGATTCAACATATCCATTGCGTACTCTCTGCAAAATGAGTCTTTAATTATCTCTACCAATCATGACAAATAACTCTTATATAAAATATAAATCTAAACGTCCGATTAATAAGAAGTTAAATGGTCATGTGAGCAGCCCATTATTGATAATTAATTACCTTTGTGTAATCAATTCAACATTTAATATCCAACCTATATACACTTACAAAATCTTACGTGAATTTTATTTTGATCTGAATACAAAAAATATCAAAAATTTCTAAAAACAGATACATTATGTATTCTACTTTTACATTCATATTAGGTAGTGGATGAGACTTGCTAATAATTATGACTCATAATCAAATAATGACCCAACTTCAAAAATTTGCACAGACAATGAATTAGTATGAGGGATAAAGTAAGATTATAATGATTAAGAGTAAATGTCCAAAATTTCTACAGAAAACAAATGTGCTCAATTTTGTCTTTATTACAATGTGTATTTACATTTTTATGCAAAAATACTAAAGAAATATTATCAAATTAAAGGGCAAAATGGCCGTTCAACTTTTGTTGCGCTTTTTGGTAATTCAACTTTAACATTTAGAGCTTCCCACTTTTAGAATAGTATATATAAATAGATAATACAATATTTACACACACACACACATATAAGCAGTATTTTACATTGTATAAACACTTATAAATATATATCAAGTTTTTTTATAAAATTGTATAAATTTCGCTGGTTATATATATATATATATATATATATATATATATATATATATATATATATATATATAAGCAGTATTTTACATTGTATAAACACTTATAAATATATATCAAGTTTTTTTATAAAATTGTATAAATTTCGCTGGTTATAGTGACAAACTTCTTACAATTTTCGATTGCAATTCATGTTCAGAATCAACCAAATTCAATTCCACCAAATGACTTTAATTTTGTAGACATGTCCAGCAATTCAATACTCCATTTTTTTTGACACATTTGAAATTCAAACTGACTTCGGTAAAGCTTGTTCAATAGTGGCCGTTTACTTTTCTAATTTCATTTTTACCACCCAAATCTTATAAAACTAGTATCCTGACCACGATTTGAGCTTCAAATAAAACATGAAATCAAGTTGTCAACTAACAATCTATAGTACTCAAAATTTCATAGGTCTTAGGATGATAAAAATGGCGTGGTTCTATATATATATATATATATATATATATTTTTTTTTTTTTTTTTTGTATAAGAAGAATAGAGAAAAATGAATCTAAAAACTTACTAGGTTGTGCTTTATTTTTGAAATAATTACCTGGACGTGCTGCTCTCCCATCTAGTTAACCAAATTTAGCCCAATTCCCTTGTTCTTACCAGTTTTAGCCCAAAACCTAATTTTCTTCTCTTCTCTATAGGTCTCCCCTCACATATCTCTCTCTCTCTCTCCCATTTCCAATTTCAAGCTTTAGATTAATTATTCACCCAACAGATTCTAAGCAGCAAAATTTACAGGTCTGAAATTTCACAAGAAGTTTTAAAAAACAAGAATGGAATTCTTCAGGTTATAACCCAAAACGTTTTCCTTTCGGCTTCAAATTTTAAACTTAGGTCCACCCATCAATTCATCAGTAGATAGATATCTTCAATTGATGCGCTATCTTCCAGTTTTTTACTACTCCCTAAATCGTTCGTCAATCAAAAGTTTTGATTTTTCTTCCTTTCAATTGGAATCGGTATGGAAAAGCATTTTTTGTGGATAAATTTCAATACTGATTTGTTCCTTATACTTGTTTGAAGAGGATTCTTTACTTCTGTCCATTAAATTCGAAAGCCGACAATTGTGATTTTACTCTTACCCATGAATCCCTTCTCAAACTAGCATTCTTATACAAAACATATATATTATTTATACGTTATATAGAGTGTATAAGAATGTATATGTAATATATATATATATGGGTTATATTTTATGTTTCAATATAGATATGGATAGAAATATAGAGTAGTTTTTAGCAAATATTTTAAACAATCTTACTCGGTACTTTCTCCTTGATTCCTTTTATCATGTAGGTATATTTCTTATTTTCTGTCTATCTCCCAATTTTTACGTTTTTTATTTTTTTTACCTTGTTCATCTCTTTCTCTTAATCTTAGTTCTTAATATCCCTCTTCTTTAACCACACCCCAGTTACCACGGCCAACATTGTCCCTTATCATTTGGACATTAAAACGACCTTTCAAACACCTAGAAATTTACAGGTTAATTCATCGAGTATATTAAGAAATTAAGAGAATAACCATATACTAGAGTAATAGATTCAGAATAACAAGTAAGTAATTACTCAAACATAATATGTTAATTAAACATGGAATAATTTACATAGTAGGGAGATTAGTACAGAAAACATAGATAAAAACTTACATGATTTGAAGATGGAGAGAGGTTTCCCTTTCGGGGAACCCAAAAACTACTTCGCACTAAGAGAAAATTACTAAAAGCTTAATATTATTTTTACAAGGTTTATATTACAAAAGTTTTGGACTGGGAAAGGGATTGAGACATGTGAAAGTGAAGGGGAATATGGAGTTTGTCTGGAGAGATATGGTGGATGCATTTTTCTCGATGCCCTTGCTTCTTCACAAATGATGCTATTTATAGGTGTCTGACGGACTTTACCTTCGGATTTCAAATTTGTGAAAAATCTTTTGAGTTCAGCCGGGTGCTCTTAGGGCCCCATCGCCACGTGAAACTTTTCAAAAGATACTTTATATTTTTGTCCATTTGCTGAGCTGTCCCGTTACTTTATTAAAATTACTACTTTTATTAGAGCTACTTTAGTAAAGTCTTCTTTTTCTGGAGTGTCTTTGTCTTTGTGCTATCAATTTCTTTTCTGAAATGTCTTTGTCTTTACTATCTTCCACTAAAGTCTTCTTTTACTGAACCACTAAAGTCATCTTTTTTTGCAACATCTTCTTTTTTATTTTGTCTTGTTGCTATCATTATTGTTTCAACTAAAGTCTTCTTTTTCTAAAATGTATTCAGTTGTTTCTTTTGACTTTATTATTATTTTTCTCCATTAATTGATTTAGGTGTCCAAATTGTGTAGAGCAATCGAATCAAAACTCATGCCTGAGTCTACATCATTCGGATCTTGAGAGTCTTGAAATGCACTGTCCTAGAAATTAATATCATCTCCTTCTAAATCTAAACTATGGATTGGTGACATCCCTTGACTTGGAGATAATTCTGGACTAGGAGTTTTAACTATATGTTTATCTTGTTCATTTGTCTGAATTTTTTTTCTAGTGTCTCTTTTACTATATTTTCTATTTTTTCTTTTTTGCAAGTATGCTTTTCTTTGTAGAAGTTGCTCCTTGAGTAAGTGTCTTTGGTAGTCTCCGTCTTGTCTGGAGATGAACATCCCTCATCTTCACTTTTTGGCAAAGTGACAGTCATCAACGGATTTGATGAGTCTTTACCGGCTATCGTTTGAATCGGACTAGCTGTATCTTTACCCGATACAGTGGGTCTAACTGCATTCATTGGGGAATGCACACCTGTCTCATCCATTTTTGTTTGAGATGGAGAACTCTGAAATTACACTAATTCGAACTTAACCGCTTGTAGTCTTTTTTCTAATAGTTTTACTTGATCCAAGAGTTTCATTTTTCCTTTAACCAATGTCTCTTTCTGCTGGTTTAGTCTCTTGACTACTTCAGTCATAGTAGAACAATGATCACAAAAAATCACCCTATCTGTGTCTTTTTGTATGTTATACTGAGGGATTTTGTCTGGGTTTTGTCTAAGAGCTGGAGAAATATAATAGTTTGGACCCAACATTCCTCTAGCATAGTCTAATGTCTTAGTAAAATTATTAAATCCTTTAAAAAGAGGTTTTCTCATGTCTTTAATAGAGTCTAAAACTTCTATCCAAGTTTGAAAAACACCATTAGTTTTACCATGAACTACAATATAAAATTTAATTTTTTTGTCTAAATTTCGGTCTGTAAAATACTGACAAAAGAATTTATAGTTGCTACAAAATGTTTAGAATCTTTCCTATTATGAGAAATCCATAAATTATCTACCAAAATTTTTTGTTGTCTGTCTATTACATATTCTGGTAATACTTTAAAAGTCCAATTTGATGGCTGAAAAGCTACTAGGTTATTGGCTCCGAATTGTATTCTTTCCATAGTATTTCTTTCTAATAAAAATGTAGGTCTAAAATGAAGGTTACCTAATACTGTCTGTCTGTATGTGTCTTGGGTTGAGGTTATGCCTTTCCTCTTGTCTGCTGTCTGAGAACTGGAAGGTCTCATGCTGTTCAAATCGAAAGTCAGTTAGCAGTAATCTTTAGTCTACTTAATTGGTCTGCTAAATTATTATTTTTTCCTTTTATATGTTCACATTTTAAATTATAAATTGAAATGGTATCTAAGAAATTTATCCATCTTCGTCTACTGCTATTTTTATCATTTATCTTTTGGTAGAATTAACTATAGTTTCGCATTCTGTTCTAATTAGTATTTCTGGTTTATTTAAGATATATAATCTAAAGCTATTTAATCCGTATATTACAGCTAAAATCTCTGCATCTATACTACTCATATTTTCTTTTTCTTTATACTTACCACTTTGATAAGCACGTATCTTTTCTTCACTTTTATTACTATATTTATTTGATTTTTCTTTTAATACTGCTCCCATCCTTCAAAACTACCATCTGTTTCTACAATTAAATAATCTGTTTCTAGTGGCATATTCAAATCAGGAATATTTTTTTTATTTTTTCTTTGATTTTTTGTACTAATTTAATGTCTTCGGTATTAAAGTGTTTTTGACCATTAGATCCAATCTTTGAATACAATGGTCCTACTATTTTTCCTAAATCTTTTATAAAATTTCTAGCATAATTGACTATTCCTATTTTTTTTTTTGTAATTCTTTAACATTATCTAGCTTATCTAGCATTTCCAAAGCTTTCTTGGCTATATGAGGTTGTGACTTTATTTTACCCTCTCCTAGTACTACTCCTAAAAAGTTTATATAATTTTTACATAATTCCATCTTTTTCTTACTAATTATTATTTCTTTTTCTACAAATAGTCTAAATACCGTTTGTAGGTATCCTAAGTGTTCTTTAATATCTTTACTAAATATTAGTATACCATCTACATATACTAATACAAACCTTTTGTATTCTCCAAATATACTATCCATTTTTCTTTGAAAAATTGGTGGAGCTGTCTTTATCCAAATGACATTACTAACCATTCAAAATTCCTTCAGGACAGGTGAATGCAGTCCATTCTATGCTTTCTTCATGCATTCGTATCTGCCAGTATTCTGATTTACAATCAAATTTACTAAATATCTTCTTTCCTTGGATTCTATTTATTAATTCTGGCTTATCTGGTAGCTTATATCCATCTGTCGTAGTATTATCATTAAGTTTTTTTATAATTTATAACCATTCTTGCTTTTCCTCTTACTATTTCACTATGGTTTCTTACCATAAATGCTGCAGATCTATGTTTAGAAGTAGATCTCCGTGTTACACCTAAATCTAATAGTTCTTTCATTTGTATTTTAAAATCTTCTACATCTTGATTTGTTGCTTCAATAGAAGCTGTCTTAATTACATAGTCTGAGTTTATTATATCTAATTTACATACAATCCTATTATTTTTCCAATGTTTTAACGGTTTTTCCCCTATAATTTCTATTTCATCTAGTATTTTTTATTATATTATCTAAGTCTTTTTGATTTTTTATTACTCCTATTTTTTCTATTCCTGTTTTAAAATTATATAACTCTGTTTCTATATCTATTAAGGTATAATCTTTTTCTAACACATCCTCGTCTCCTAGAATTTCTTCTTCTTCTAGAGTTAAATTTTTTATTTCTGTCTTATTTTTACAGCATGTATTATTTTCTTGACAGTCTTTACAACAACTATCTTCTTTCTTTTGCAAGTTTATTCGGTCTATGGTAGGGATCTTCTTATGACAGATTCTAGTTTTAGTCTTAAGGACTTGTACTGGTGTTTGAGTAATATTTTTTAAGAAAATTACTCCATCTCTTGTAATCATACAACTACCATTATTATGTAACATAAAGTCTAATCCTATGACAAAATCTACATATATATTAAGGTCTCTTACCCATATCTTGTCCATTTCATAGCTTGGTTTGTAAAATTCTGAACATGTATTTATAAAGCTAATGTATGCCTTACGAACATAATGTCTATATATGTTATGAGTCCCATCCATTTGCATGGCTGCAACTGATTTCTCTAGAATTTTTATTAAATTAGGTGGGACTATTCGTTTATTTATTATGCACTTTGTGCACCCTGAATCTACTAATGCTAATGTTTCTATCTCATAATTATCTATTTTAATTCTTGCAAGTATCTTTATTGTTCCTAATTTTTTATCTTCATTACATACTAATGCTTCATGGTCTTCTATACTCATTAATTCTGCTTGAGAATCTTTTGGTATTGTTCTTAATGGTCTCATTATTGGTTGTATATTCGATAAACTTATTTCCTCATCTTCGCTATCTGCTTCTTTTTGTTTTCCTTTTTCTAGTTTACATAATCTAGTTTCTGATTCATTTATTCTTGCTTCTAATGTTATCATTCTTAGATTAATAGTAGGGTCATCAATTTTCTCATACGTTTCCTCTTTATTTATTTTTGTTTTAAATTCTTTTTCTATACACATTGTATATCCTTCTATATAACAATTTTTACATTTAGCCCGTTTGTCTCTACTAGGATATCATTTACAAAAGAAACACGCATTACTATCCAATCCTTTATTTCTTTCGAACTCATGGTTACAGTCTTCTGCTATATTTGCTAAATTATCTATTGCTTCTAAGTCTAGATTTTCTAATCCTATTTCATTAATTAATTCTTCCGCTTCTGAGTCTGATGAGTCTGTTTTGATTTTTTCTTCAGTATCTACGCTTACTATAGAATATATGCTCTCTGTGTCTGACATATATTCATCTACATTTATCAATGTTTCTTGAAAATCTTCAATTAGCTGAGAATTTCTTGTTTTATTATTTATTCGTTTTGGACATGTATTTGCTAAGTGCTCTACACTTCCACAAGTAAAGCATTCTAGTTTATTTTTGTAATTTCTATCTGTTCTGTATTTTCTTACATGCCTATTTCTGTCTAAGTAAGATTTTATAGCTGCTGACTTTTTAAGATAATATTTCTTTCTATTATATTGAGGATAATTTCTATTATAATGTGTTCTATATTTTTTATGTTTTTTCTTTTTATAATTGTCTTTATCATAACTTTGAGTAGTGTAAACCACACTTTTACAGAAGTTCATTTCATTTTGTTTTAGTTGTTTTTGTATCTGTATATGAGTACATTTTTCTTGTAGTATATCCATTATATGTTGTATTCTATGCCCTATTGACCATTTTAGATTAGGGTTTTGTACTACTCCGTCTCTCTTATTCCATCTATCTTCTATTTCTCTTCCTAAGGCTCCTGGTAGTTTATTAACTAATTTTTTACCTAATTCTTGATCAAAAGCATTTTCACTAATAGTACAGTAATAAAAATAATCGTTTAAAAATTTCTTAATATGGAACCAACTATTTATACTTAGCTGTTCTAACTTTATTACTGCATTTCTTTGTAGTACTAATAATCCACTATTTGGATCTTCCCCTGTAATTAAAGTATGTATTTTATTAGTAAAATTATATGGATTTGCTCCCATGGATACTAAGTGTTGGAACTCCATTGGAAAATTTTCTTTGTAGGCTTCCCATAAGGCTTTTGCTGATTCTCCTAAAAATCTTTCTAGGTATTTATACATTGTTTCTGTGTCTGTATCATTATATGTTTTTATATAGTCTGCTACTACTATTCTTTTCCAAAGATCTATTACTGAATTCCATCTTTGTGGATTGTGTGCTGCTATATTTAATATTTTACCTTTATTACCTCCTTCTTGAAGGATAATAGGTTCTTCTATAGGCATTTTTCCCCCGATGGTTTAACATTATCTATGGGTTCTCCTGCTGTTCTAAAAGTTGTTCTCCTCAGTACATTTTCTGTACTTGTATCTACAGTATATTGTTCTCCAACAGTTGTTCTTTGAAATGGACTAGAACTTGACGCACTAGATTCCATTAATTCTTTTTGACTTATTATTGAGTCTATTTCTATTTCTTCATCACTGTATTGCATATATTCTAATATTTTATCAAATTCATCTGATTTCTTTTGGTACATATTTTCCACTTTATATCCCCAATTATCAGTTATAGCTTCACATAATTTAAAGTGACTTATAGTTTCTTCTATTGTTAGTTCTCCTAACTTACATCCTTTACATCTAAAAAGTATATTTTTGTTATCTTCGTGGAGTCTTTTTGCTTCTTCTATAGCTATGTCTACCGCAAACTCGTCTTGTATTAGTTCTATATTCATTAAATTTGATTCTGTAATTTCATTTTCGTCTAAAGTACTTTCTTCTTCTATGTCTTTTTGTGGTGTATAATTATAATTAGTGAAACGTATAGATGTCTCTCCCCTAGAATTAGTGTACATTAGGTGAGACTCTGGCTGCAGAATCTTTTTTTTTTTATTAAAATCTTCTAGATTCCATTCCATCCCTACATATTCTTCAGGATTTATTTTTATAGGTTTTATTAGTCTTATTCCTCTATTTCCCATTACTTATATTACATGTTCTACCTTAATTTTACATTTTGTATTACTATTATTAGTCATTTTCCCTAGAAATACTACACACATTAATAAATTATCACCGTTACACATCTCTTCATATCCCTTGGTCTGTATTCCTATTTTTATGTGTTTTTCAAATTCTGCTAAATTCATTATAAAGTCTGGGCTAATATAAAAAATTCCTTCATTATTTGTCATGTCTACTTCCGTTAGTCCTATTATTGATTTTTTCATGTCTGACCATCTATCTTCATAAATTACGATTAAAACTTTGGTTCCTAAGTTCTTTCTAGTTAATCCTTTTTAATCCTACTACTATTAATCCCATATGCATCAAACTTCTTCCAGTATTTTTTATTTATCTTACAGCCTCTGGGTCTATTAAATTTATTGTAGTAACTTTAGTTCCTATGGCTGATAATTGTTCTTCTCTATAATGCCTATATAATTGTGTTGTACTTGAAAATTGTCCTATATTGTATAAAGTCTTTGGATTTAATATTTTTAATTGATTTTGTTGGAAAATTTGTATATCTCTATCTGCATCTATTACTTCACTTAGCTGTTGATTGTTTTCCTATGGTCTTCTTCTGTTTAGAATTCTTGATAAAAGATTATTACCTGTTCTATTGTCTGAAAAACTTACTCTGCGTCTTTCTTGTCCTTGCTTTTCTGATCCTCCTTCGTTTCTTGGTCTAATTGGAAGAAAGTCCATTTTTGCGGTTTTCTAATTACTTTAGCTTTCTCCTTCTGAGGTGTTATTTCAACCTTCTTTAATTGTTCTATTAACTCGTCAACTTCTTTATTTCTTGGGGTTTCTATATTCTTCTCCTTTTGTGTTTCACTTATTACTCTTAAGCGTTCGCTTATTATTTCTAGCCTAGGAATTATTGCCTGCTCTAAGTTCTTAGTTATTTCCAATAATAAAGAAATTATAGTAATATTCTGTTTTAGTACTATTTGATCAGATTTAGCGTTAGGTATATAGTCTATATAGTCTTGTGGTAAAGATATAGATTTTTCTATTAGCTTTGAGGCTTCTTGTTGAACTCTAGTTAGTTTGTTCATGAAAGAGTAATTTCTTTAAGCTCTTTCAGTGTCTTTTTCAAATCTTTAATATCATTATTTAGTTTTTCTATTTGTTGTGTCGTTTGTGTTACTATCTGGTTTGTCTTTATTTCTATTTCTTTGGGCTTTTCTAGAATAGCCTTAATTAGCTTTTCTATTTCAGTTTTTGTAGGCGATTTTTCTAAATTCGATTTAATTAAAATCTGAATTTTTCTTTCTAATTCTAATTCTTGCGATTTTAGGTAATCAAAGTTCTGGTCTAGTTTTTCTAACTTCTTCTTTTGATTAGTTTGAGAAACTTCTATGACTTCTAATATTCTAGTAATATCTTTATTATTTTCTTGAGTTTTTTCACTAAAATTTATGACTAAATCTACTAATGTATTAAATTTTTTGTCTTCACTATGTAATATATGTTCTCCGTTACTAAAATTACACTTTATAATACTATGATCTTTTAACGCCCTATATTTCTTTTTTGGGTATATTCTTAAGTCAAAATATTCTAAATTCTTTAGTGTATCTATTTTATCAATTTTTTTTTATTATCCTAAAGAAATTCTTATTTTACAAATTTTCTTTTGATACTGGATATTATCTGTAAGTCTTTTTATATCTTCTCTTACGCCTTGTAACTCCCAAGTTATAGCCGAAATTGTATCTTCGTTAATTTGGCTTTGTAACAGTCTATTTTCTATTAGGGATGACAAAGTTTCTGTATTTATTACTTCTAATATGCACTTAAAGCTTTTTCAACTTTGCTATATTCTCGACTTTTCTCTATATCTCTATATAAATACCAGTAGTTTATAGCTATTTGTTTAATAAAGGGTTGTGTTTTCATATAAAGGTAACTAGTATGGCTTAAATCGCTTCTGGATCTGCTTTTGGGAGTATTTCCTAGATCTTATATGTCCGAATAATTTATATTCTAATCCTGATATTATATCTATTAATTCTTGTAATCTTAGCTGATTCTCTTTAGTACTACTTAGTCTGATATATTCTGGGTACAGTCTTTGCAACTCTTCTTTTACTTATAAATAGTTATCTTGCATTACCCTAATGGGATAAATTTTACTTTCTGTTCTAGATGTCTAATACGATTTTCAGCTTTAATTATCTTGTCGTTGGTGAAATATATTTCCCAATTAAGGTTATTTCTTAAATTTAGTATTGTTATATTATCATGAAAGTCTTGGCGATGGACTATATCTATATATCTACAATATTCAGTTAAAAACTTTCTTGTTTTTCTAAGATTTGTAAGTCTTTTTCGAGTTAAATATATCATACGATAATTATGACTTATATATTTAGTAAAACTATGTTGTCTCATATAATATTGTCTATAAACAGGTGTAGGGGTTTGTCTTCTCTGTCGTGCAGAGAATGGTCTTCTCATAAAATATAGTCTAAAATGTAGTTTAGAATATAGTTTTAGGTCCAAAAATCTTATATATATATATATATATATATATATATATATATATATATATATATATATATATATATATATATATATATATATATATATACAACAACAACAACAACAACAACAACAACCCAGTGAAATCCCACATCGTGGGGTCTGAGGAGGGTAGAGTGTACGCAGACCTTACTCTTACCAAGGTAGGACGGCTGTTTCCGAAAGACCCTCGGCTCAATAAAAGCATAAAAGAAGTCAGATAAGGTTAAGAGATTCAAAGCGATATGAAATGAAATAATGCAAGAAACACAAATAACACAGGATAATCAAAGCACAGGAAATAACAGAAATCTGAGCACAAGAAATTATATTGCGATAATGCGACTACTAATAAGAACGGAAAACGAGACTATCTACTAACCTTCTACCTTAATTTGGGTCCTCCAAACCCTCCTATCTAAGGTCATGTCCTCGGTAAGTTGTAATTGCGCCATGTCGTGTCTAATTACCTCTCCCCAATACTTCTTCGGCCTACCCCTACCTCGTCTGAAACCATCCATGGCCAACCTCTCACACCTCCGCACTGGGGCATCTGTGTCTCTCCTCTTCACATGCCCAAACCATCTCAATCTCGCTTCTCGCATCTTGTCTTCCACCGAGGCCACCCCTACCTTATCCAGAATATGCTCATTCCTAATTATGTCACTCCTGGTGTGGCCACACATCCATCTCAACATTCTCATCTCAACAACTTTCATCTTTTGAACGTGAGAGATCTTAACTGGCCAACACTCCGCCCCATACAACATAGTCGGTCTAACCACCACTTTGTAGAACTTGCCCTTAAGTTTTGGTGGCACCTTCTTGTCACATAGCACTCCGGAAGCAAGTCTCCATTTCATCCACCCTGCCCCAATACGATGTGTGACATCATCATCAATCTCCCCGCTGCCTTGCACAATAGACCCAAGGTACTTGAAACTAATTTTCTTCTGGATGGCCTGGGTACCTATCCTCACTTCCAAGCCAGCCTCTTGAGGTGCTTCACTGAACTTACACTCCAAGTACTCTATCTTGGTCCTACTCAGCTTAAACCCTTTAGACTCCAGAGTATGTCTCCAACCCTCCAGCTTAGCGTTAACTCCGCTACGAGTCTCGTCGATCAGGACTATGTCATCCGCGAAAATCATACACCATGGCACCTCACCTTGAATTTGCCGTGTCAATCCATCCATCACCAAGGCAAATAAAAATGGTGTCATACCCCCTTTTAACCCCGGAGGTTAAAATAGAAGTACGACATATTGGAGATTCCTGTTTTTGTTTGTTTATTTTAAGGAGTCGCCACCTAATTATTTATGGTGAATTAGGACACCTAAAGATTAATTAAAGTGATTATCCTAAGTTGATTTTTATTTTAAAGTCTACGAAATCAAATGATTCTAGGTAAGGGTTCAATTAGTCTAAAGGGAAGGTATTAGGCACCCTTTAAGACCCATTAACAATGGTTAACCGACCGGACTTATGATTAGTTAGGCTAAGTGTAAATATAGTATTATAGGAAAGGAAATAGCTTTGTAAATATGACTAAAGTTGTAGATAACCATGTGAGAATGCTATTTAAAATAGAACTTGTATAAAAATAATGATTTGTATAAAAGAGTATTTCTAATGTTATTTTGTAAACACGGCTTATAAATGTCGTCAAGGTTTTAAAACGAAAGTGTAATAGTGTTGTTTAAGATAATACTTGTAGAGGAGATTCAAACAAAACCTGAATTTTAAGTAAAGCTATTATTGTATGAATATTGCGATGTAGAAAAATCTAGACTTTTTGTAAATAGGCTGTAAAAGAAATGGATTTTCTTTCTCTTTCTTTATTAGCTTTAATTAACCAATTCCATTTTAAATATATATATATATATAACTGGGTAAATCTTGAAAATGTTTAGAAAATATAACCGAATTCATATTTTTCTGTGTTAGTTACGTTTTAAATTTCCTAAGCTAGTGAGAATGTAAAACGATTCCTTTAACCCGAAGATATGTAGGCATGCCTTTTGAAAGTCAATTATTCAAATAAATGTTATGAATATTATAAATAGTTAAAAAAAAATAGAAGTGAATGTAATTTGTGGACTTAACTACCCATTGCTAAACTAAAACCCTTAACTTCACTAAGGTTTATCTAAATTAACAAACAAGAAAAATGTTAGTCATACAATACACATCAAATGCACACAAAAAATAAAAAATAAAAATAGAGGAATAGGAATGATGCAAATGGGCTCAGCCCATTAAAGAATGCTGTTGTCCGCTACTGTTGTTGTTCACATTTATTGGGCTTTGGCCCAAAATTTTATTTCCTTGTTTGGCTGCAGGTTGGCCGACTCAATAGAGAAATCGTGTTGGGTTTTTAGCCCAACATCGAATGCGGGAGATGACGAGTCGCTTGGACTCGCACGCGGTGGTCATGCATAAACAAAAGAAAAGGATTAGTATACAACCCAATGAATAAAATTAGACATATATAATGTGAATTCAAAGTAGGCCAATGGCCTTCAACTAAAACAGGGTATATTAAACATGTAATGAGAAAGCAGTTAAACCAACATAATGGATCTATGCTCGGATTAGGTGTACATCAATAATTTTAATAGCTACATGAGCGACTGAACAACAGTCCATAACAGTTAAGCAACAAACGACACTAGTCAACAATGTCTAGTTAAAGTGATATACGGCAGTGATTCTGTCAGATAAACAGCGAACTATTCGATGGTTCGTGGTAGTAAACAACAGTAACAGGCAGCTATATATAGCGACAGCCGCACTCTTTTATCAAGTGGGACATATGTTCATCTTTGTTGGGCTGCATATGCATGTATAATGACGATGGCGGAAGTGTTAGTATTAATAATCCAGTCAAAACAAGTTACAACCCAAATCTTTAAAGGAAGAATGCTGTTTTTTGTTAATTCCCTTTAGTTCAATAAAGAGCAGGTTAATACGCGGCGACTTTAAAGGGTACGTATGCTATTCCACCTAGAATTTCTCCTTTTGTCTTATCTTTCAAATAATCAAACAAACTACAGGCAATTCAAGCAGGCAGTATTTTAATCCAAGTTAGGTGAAAACTGACTCCATTCAGCCTTAATAGTCCTTACCCTTTTATCCAAACAACACATGTGAAAAATCTGGACAGTTTAATCCTTTATTAATGCATCATTGATCACATAGAGAACTCAAATTAGTATACAGATGCTTGTTTGGCAAAATTATGACCAATTATCCAACAAATGTGCTTATAGAACTAATTTCCAGTATTACCAGACCACTTCATGACAGATAAGACAACATGCAAGTATTTTATGAGGAAGAAACATGTACAAGTACAGGAGAAGGAAATGAGCTAAACCTGTCATACTAGGATTCTTAACTTCATTCTAGGTAAGACAAAATGTAGTATATAGCATTTTCCACGAGATCGTTTGTAAATTTAGGAACCCAGAAACTGTTTTGATGGAACATAATGTATGCATATTTAACACTGCTGGAGGTGAAACACAGATCAACGATAGGTTCAAACTCTCAAAATTTCTACACACAAATAATGCTAGTAGGCATATAATGCAAGCAAGCTTATCACAAACCTTAAGTAACGTGGTCAATCACTGCCGACATATGAATCGTGCTTAGATAATCATAGGCATATAAAGACAATTAAACACTTTAAAACAAACATCATTTTGAAATCCCAGCTCTATTGACCAAAAACCGAATGTACATGTACTTAGATATGACTTTATGTTTCTAAATAGCGGACTCTCAATCACATACGGGTCACGTGAATCGTCGAACATGTCATTTAGATATATAAATATTTTCAGCATTTTGCAACTGAACAAGATATTAAGATTGGCACAGTATTCATCAAATCACTCATTTACATAATTAAGCCATCTCCAAATGGACAGTGCTTGTGAAGAAACAGATACAACATACTTTTTCACACATTTCTGAGCTTGTACACATACAAATCCACACACTTAATAGTTGTGTATGTTGTGTTTAGTTCATTAACATTACTAGATTAATCAAACATGCGGATAAATCCAGATAACTTAAAAAGCAGGGCTGTAACTCGTGCATAAGTTTTATTATAGGCTGCATCTCAATCCTATTTAGACCGTGTGACAGGTATTTAAATACTAAGCCTAGTGTTCAAGCAACAGACAGACATATACTTAGCTGGAAATTAACTAATGGACATACTAATCCCACACTTAATAAACTAAACACATAGTAGATCCAAATAGCGAACTAATCGACTAAACCAGAACTGGATTTGGTCACATTACGCACTCCACTAACAGTATTAATGTCACTGCTACTGTTTTTATATTAGCATTAACCAAAACAGAAAATTTTAAACTTATAGATGAAAGACAATTATAGAGATGATTCAGTGTCGGTCTGTTTTAATCATATAATCAATATACCTAAGATATACACACCACGGTGTGTATATCAGACATATATCAAACGTATATCTTCTTATTATCTCGATAACCCACTGTATATTTTATGTGTATTCAACTTTAAATATCTCCTAAGTCCTGGAAATTCATTCTTAAGCAACAATAGACATCTTTCAAATTCGATTAATGATTAATATCCTATCCTAACAGCTCCCAAACATCAAACAAATAATGCGACAACAACGAAACTACATAATCACTAAACATACAGCAGGACAAACTAAAAATCTTAACCAAAACAGAAATTAAAGCTTACGAGTGATAAGGTATCGAAGTTTACCTTTTTTGTGCGCAATGAACTAGGGTGTCGAAGTCGTCGAATCTACACTCGAACGTTAACAGATTGGGAATCGACACAAATGGATTCGAAGAGTTCTATCGCGGCCAAAGTCCACCAAGACAGAACGAACATTTACCAATCTTAAAGTTAGAATCGTAATCAAAATGAAAGTCCTAAAAAATGCTAAAGATTTCTGGGTGATTCTTGTTGTATCCCAAACAAACTCAATCCGTGTCTTTGTTTCCCCCCCTTTAACCGAAAACTCCGCCCCGAATTTATAGGGCTTTGTTTGGTTTAAGAATAGAGAGAGAGAGGAGCGTATGAGCGATAGGAGTGGGAGACAAAGAGAAGTGGAAGGAGCGTGAGGCGTGGGGGGACAAGGAGAAGTGGATGGAGCGGAAATGGTGGGAGGTGGGAGCGGCGGCGAAAGGGAGAGAGGGAGAGAGGAGGGAGGCGGAAAAGAAGAAGAGGGAAAAGAGAGAGGCGGTTGGGGTTAGAGAGGTAAAGGAGAAAGGAGAGAAAAAAAAAAGAAAGAAGCGGAAATAGTTAAAAAGGGAGGGGAAATGGATGGGCTAGACCGGGTCAATTTCGGGTATGGGCTGGACCGGGTAATTTTGGGCTGGCCAATAATTCGTTTGGGCCGGTCTATTGATTTAAATATGGGCTGATATAAGTGTGGGTTGGGTATAAAAATGTGGGTTGGGTGGTAGGAAATAATATTGTATTTGTATTTTAAGCCATTAATTGGCTGAAAATTGTTGACCATTCCTCCGCTATTTAATTATTCTTGGGCTTCTAATTTAATAACTGGTAAAGACGATAAATAATTAATAATGTAAAAAATAAATATTTTGCAAAGTGTTGTCTTGTAATTAATTTAACGAGTCCAAACCCCAAAAAAAATGAAATGATGACGAATCATCATAAAAATTTGTGGTAAAGTAATACTCGTAATGTTAAAAATAGAGTAGCGAAAATAATAGTAGTGAAAATAAAGTATTTGGCTTGTCAGTTAGACGCCCGAGTGAATTAAAATAAAGGAGGGACAAAATTGGGTGTCAACAGATGCCCCTCTTCGATCGGAGACGATGTAAGAGTTTTCGAGCGAAGAAGTTGACGGAGTAACCAATTTTGCCCCGACCAATAAAATACGAACTTGTAAGGAAACACGGTTTTGGTGGAGAATATTATGAGGGCAGAAGGGATTTAGGATGTTGGGAAGCGAAGATTGACGAAGTATTGAGAGGTGTTAATGATTTGAAAAGATGTTGGATGAGATGTCATTTGTATCCTCGCGGGTCGAAGACAGATGACGACAGTGTTTGAGAATGGACCGTATGTTTATAGCCTCCTAATTATAAATGTGGTGCACAACACACCCATAAGTAGGAATCTATTAGACACGATGTAAATTCTCCAAAAAAATGCCCCAGTGTTGAGTTATGGAGACACTGGGATATGGACAGGCTTACAAGATTGTGAAAGGAGTAGATTTAGTAGAGTTTTAGCGGAGGACGTGAAAGAGAAATTAACCTACGTATCACGTGTTTGTGGACATAGGCGGAATTGAGTTCGAGAGTAGATCCGTGACCTTTGCTTGTGAGTTTGATATTCCTCTTCAGCAAATTTTCCCCAGTTCACTACGTAAGATAAAGTTCCTCGTTGTATTGCGTCTCTGCAGGTTGTACTTTCTGCTAAAACTGAAATTCATGTCAAAATTAGTAATAACGTTGAGAGTGTAAAATTATAAAGAGTTGTAACATGATAGTAAATATGAGTGTGGGAATGAAAATGAAGCCGTGTGGCCAATGTTGTCTCTGGTTGTCTTCAGGGACTTGAATGAATGTGTGATGCGTATGCTGAGGATGTAATAAGGTCTCTAGTTGCTTTTGAAGATGATAGTGATAAGGTCTCCGGCGGTCTTCCGGGAGTCGATGATAACTGATATCTGCGAATTTTAAGGTAAATTCACTAAAGTGGTAAAGTAGATGATGAAATAAAGGAATGAAGTAAGGAGTAAAATAAGTGTATAGCCGTTTGGCTTCATGCAGGTGAGGCCGTGTAGCCATGCGATGTCTCCGGTTGTCTTCGGGGACTTGATGATATGTCTCCGGTTGTCTTCGGGGACTTGATGGTATGTCTCCGGTTGTCTTCGGGGACTTGATGCTATGTCTCCGGTTGTTTTCGGGGACTTGATGCTATGTCTCCGATTGTTTTCGGGGACTTGATGATATGTCTCCGATTGTCTTCGGGGACTTGATGTTATGTCTCCGGTTGTCTTCGGGGACTTGATGTTATGTCTCCGGTTGTCTTCGGAGGCTTAATGATAATTTCTGAAAGGTTCAATGTAAAATCGTTAGCATTGGTAAAGTGAATGATAAGGTAGAGAGTAGTGTCATAGTGTAGCCGTCTGGCTTATGCATATGAGACTGTATAGTCGAATGATGCCCCCGGTTGTCTTCGGAGACTCGACGCCAATCTTGTAAAATTCAAGATAAATATGTGAATTCTTATTTTAGGGTAGAATGACCCAATATGTCCTATTTTAGGGTGGACGGACCCAAGTATCTTATTTTAGGGTGGACGAACCCACATATCCTATTTTAGGGTGGAAGAACCCGATATGTCCTATTTTAGGGTGGACGAACCCAAGTATCCTATTTTAGGGTGGACGGACCCAAGTATCCTATTTTAGGGTGGAAGAACCCGATATGTCCTATTTTAGGGTGGACGAACCCAGGTATCCTATTTTAGGGCGGACGAACCCAAGTA
Source organism: Lycium barbarum (assembly GCF_019175385.1). Taxonomy (NCBI): domain Eukaryota; kingdom Viridiplantae; phylum Streptophyta; class Magnoliopsida; order Solanales; family Solanaceae; genus Lycium; species Lycium barbarum. The sequence goes on along the minus strand of NC_083339.1, from coordinate 15,716,631 downwards.
TGTCTCCGGTTGTTTTCGAGGACATGATGCATATGCCGTGTGATTTATTTAAAGAAATGATATCCTATTAAAGGCGGACGAGCCTAAAGTGTCCTATTTTAGGGTGGACGAACCCAAACATGTCTCCGGTTGTTTTCGAGGACATGATGCATATGCCGTGTGAGGCATTTAAAGAAATGATATCCTATTAAAGGCGGACGAGCCTAAAGTGTCCTATTAAAGGCGGACAATCCTAAAGTGTCCTATTAAAGGCGGACGAGCCTAAAGTGTCTAGTTATCCTCGGAGTGTGATATTGATGCCTCCAGCTGTCTTCGGAGATGCCTTCAGCTGTCTTTGGAAACTTAACAATGATTCCTGCAAAGTTCAGAGTAAAATGGTTAAAGCTGGTAAAGTATATGATAAAATAATTGATAAAGTATGGAGTAAAGTGGTGGAATAGCCGTCTGGCTTATGATGTTGATGGTATCGTGACAGGCCAAATTTAGGACACGTAATCCTGATTTAATTCGCCTTCAATCTTGTCAACCTACAAAAACAGGTGTATAAAGTTATAAAATTATTTTGATAAAAATAAATTAAAAGATAAGATTGGAAGTAAAGTCGTATGGCTTTTGAGGCGAGGCCACAATGGCCCTGATTGATAGACTTGACTGTTGATCTCGCGATTTTAAGTTCCTGCACTCAAAGAAAAATTCTTAGTTTGGGAGGGGGAAGTTGATTCGTGTTGACTCGAAGCTTGACGTTGTTGGCGTTCCATTTGTCTTGTTTGTTTGGATCTTGTGATCTCCGTTCAAGCCTCGGTAGATGAACAGTAGTGAAATAATTGAAAGAAAGTATTTCATTTGAAAGGTAGGTATGTGAGTATATGTATAAGGAAATGTAACTATACGTATATAAGTTTTGAAATATGTATATGTAAATGCATGTATGTAAGGAAAGATATATATGAAAATATGTATGCAAGTTGTAAAATATTTCTGCCAACTTCAGATTGTGATACTTCTAAAGTAATTAGTCTACAATACTTCCTGTCTGGTAGCCTCAATATTGTCGATGTCCAACCGTTCTTTTGTCTATATCTTTTCAAAATATGCCCCAGTTTTGGGTTCAGAAGGGTATGTTAAATTTATGTTGTGGTGTGACCGAACCTTGTATAGGTTGCCTACGTATCCCTCCAAGGGAATCAGGTCGGAACGTAGTTCGTAAGGTACATAGTCATGGTTTGAAATTTTCTGATAAAGGACCGAACCCGATCTGGATTGCCTACGTATCCCGCCATGGGAATCAGGTCAGCGTAGTTCTGTTATGTAAATGGCTAAAGGTTTGTAGGATTTCTATCTAAATATGATGGACCTGTATGTTGATAGTCTACGAATCCCGTCGAGGGAATCAGGCTAAGCATAGTTCTCCTTGTATAAGGATTTTTTGGATTTTCTGTTATAATGCAACCGAACCCTATGTGGGGTGCCTACGTATCCCACCACGGGAATCAGGTCAGCGTAGTTCGTATCTGGTTGTTAAAGGAAAGGTTGCAAACTAGGTTGTCTTACCTAATGTCGTCATTTGATTTCTTCTTGGATTGCTAGCTCTCAGGCTTATGTCATCACCTATTGGCTATTTAAATTTCTTTCGAGTGGAATCTTGTCTTGTCCCCTAGTTTCTTTGCTACTCTCTCGGGATGTATGTTTGTCTGTTCGTACATTTTATGTCACAATCGTAGAGTTGACATATTTGATAATTATAGTAGAAAATAACAATAATAGATGATTAAGGAAAATCAGAAATGCATTCATAGTTTTCACGATTAAGCTTCCAAAAGATGAAGCAAAGCAAACAAAAGTTTTGGGCATGATTTCAAGCCCTTAAAAATAAAATATAAAAGTTCACTACATGTTCAGTCTACCAAGACTACCGGCGAATCAGCGACGGCGTACAAGTCCAATTCTTCAGAGTCTCTCCTGGTTCGGCACCCCGTATTGTCAGTGCCTTGGTGTTGACACGAATCAACTCTTTTTGGGGATATAAGAACATAAAATGCAAAATGATGTCAGTCCCATAACATAGAGTCAAGTAGGTAAAGTCATGATCACATAGAGTCAAGTAAGTCATGTACCAAATAATTCATCAAATAAAGTCAAACAAGTCGTCAAACAAACGTAAACGAGTATATATCAAACCATAATAACGCGTCCTAATATGCATGTGACCTCTTTGTGCCAGAGGTAGGCCTATCGTTTGTTTGAAGGGTAAAGTGTGCCATAATACGTCATCCCATAACTTTGATTGATTAAACAAATTCTATTTCCCTAAAATAAAGTACAAAAGTAGTGTAATATTTATTACATGTCAAATGAATACAACATTGAGTGTGTCCTAATCTAAATAAAGTAAATAAAATTTCTATGCCTAACTTCTAGCTCCATTTGTGATATCCTTAATCTTCGTCATTTGTTGTACTCCAATGAAAATCCATACCTATCATAGAAACGTTAGTCATTCCCTCCCTCCTAAAGTTTAATTAATTAGAGCAAATAGTCAATATTTAGGCACAATTATCCTTCAAACATGCACATAAAGTATGATTGGTGTCATTCGGGGTCGTGAACCCGCTTAGACTTTTGGGTAAAGTCGCCTAATGGGTTTAATATACCAAGGGTATTAAACCTCGTAGGTCATGAGATGTATGCTCCTAAATAACGTGTGTTGGTTTAGCTCTATCTTAGGCTGACTAAGAGTTGGCTTCTTATGGCACAAGGTTCCCTCAAGCGGACAACTTGGGAGTGGAAGGTCCGTGGCCGTCGACTGCACCGCTGATCGACTAAATCCACAAGATCAATCCAACTAAAGGGGTAATTTAGTAGTGAACGGGCGCGAACTGCGAAACCGGTTTAAGTGTGTGAATATGTGTGAGTTTTCCAGAAGTGGAGGAAATATGAACGGAATGACAGTTTATCAAAGCAGTAACACATAAACAGTTTATATCAGACAAACAGTTTATATCAAACAAAACAATTAATAGCATGTAAAAACAGTTAACAAGTAATAAAAATAAACACACAACCTATTTAAACTAAGTCTGTTATGGTTAGAACCTAGGTGATTTCCCCAGCAGAGTCGCCAAGCTGTCATACCCCCTTTTAACCCCGGAGGTTAAAATAGAAGTACGACATATTGGAGATTCCTGTTTTTGTTTGTTTATTTTAAGGAGTCGCCACCTAATTATTTATGGTGAATTAGGACACCTAAAGGTTAATTAAAGTGATTATCCTAAGTTGATTTTTATTTTAAAGTCTACGAAACCAAATGATTCTAGGTAAGGGTTCAATTAGTCTAAAGGGAAGGTATTAGGCACCCTTTAAGACCCATTAACAATGGTTAACCGACCGGACTTATGATTAGTTAGGCTAAGTGTAAATATAGTATTATAGGAAAGGAAATAGCTTTGTAAATATGACTAAAGTTGTAGATAACCATGTGAGAATGCTATTTAAAATAGAACTTGTATAAAAATAATGATTTGTATAAAAGAGTATTTCTAATGTTATTTTGTAAACACGGCTTATAAATGTCGTCAAGGTTTTAAAACGAAAGTGTAATAGTGTTGTTTAAGATAATACTTGTAGAGGAGATTCAAACAAAACCTGAATTTTAAGTAAAGCTATTATTGTATGAATATTGCGATGTAGAAAAATCTAGACTTTTTGTAAATAGGCTGTAAAAGAAATGGATTTTCTTTCTCTTTCTTTATTAGCTTTAATTAACCAATTCCATTTTAAATATATATATATAACTGGGTAAATCTTGAAAATGTTTAGAAAATATAACCGAATTCATATTTTTCTGTGTTAGTTACGTTTTAAATTTCCTAAGCTAGTGAGAATGTAAAACGATTCCTTTAACCCGAAGATATGTAGGCATGCCTTTTGAAAGTCAATTATTCAAATAAATGTTATGAATATTATAAATAGTTAAAAAAAAAATAGAAGTGAATGTAATTTGTGGACTTAACTACCCATTGCTAAACTAAAACCCTTAACTTCACTAAGGTTTATCTAAATTAACAAACAAGAAAAATGTTAGTCATACAATACACATCAAATGCACACAAAAAATAAAAAATAAAAATAGAGGAATAGGAATGATGCAAATGGGCTCAGCCCATTAAAGAATGCTGTTGTCCGCTACTGTTGCTGTTCACATTTATTGGGCTTTGGCCCAAAATTTTATTTCCTTGTTTGGCTGCAGGTTGGCCGACTCAATAGAGAAATCGTGTTGGGTTTTTAGCCCAACATCGAATGCGGGAGATGACGAGTCGCTTGGACTCGCACGCGGTGGTCATGCACAAACAAAAGAAAAGGATTAGTATACAACCCAATGAATAAAATTAGACATATATAATGTGAATTCAAAGTAGGCCAATGGCCTTCAACTAAAACAGGGTATATTAAACATGTAATGAGAAAGCAGTTAAACCAACATAATGGATCTATGCTCGGATTAGGTGTACATCAATAATTTTAATAGCTACATGAGCGACTGAACAGCAGTCCATAACAGTTAAGCAACAAACGACACTAGTCAACAATGTCTAGTTAAAGTGATATACGGCAGTGATTCTGTCAGATAAACAGCGAACTATTCGATGGTTCGTGGTAGTAAACAACAGTAACAGGCAGCTATATATAGCGACAGCCGCACTCTTTTATCAAGTGGGACATATGTTCATCTTTGTTGGGCTGCATATGCATGTATAATGACGATGGCGGAAGTGTTAGTATCAATAATCCAGTCAAAACAAGTTACAACCCAAATCTTTAAAGGAAGAATGTTGTTTTTTGTTAATTCCCTTTAGTTCAATAAAGAGCAGGTTAATACGCGGCGACTTTAAAGGGTACGTATGCTATTCCACCTAGAATTTCTCCTTTTGTCTTATCTTTCAAATAATCAAACAAACTACAGGCAATTCAAGCAGGCAGTATTTTAATCCAAGTTAGGTGAAAACTGACTCCATTCAGCCTTAATAGTGCTTACCCTTTTATCCAAACAACACATGTGAAAAATCTGGACAGTTTAATCCTTTATTAATGCATCATTGATCACATAGAGAACTCAAATTAGTATACAGATGCTTGTTTGGCAAAATTATGACCAATTATCCAACAAATGTGCTTATAGAACTAATTTCCAGTATTACCAGACCACTTCATGACAGATAAGACAACATGCAAGTATTTTATGAGGAAGAAACATGTACAAGTACAGGAGAAGGAAATGATCTAAACCTGTCATACTAGGATTCTTAACTTCATTCTAGGTAAGACAAAATGTAGTATATAGCATTTTCCACGAGATCGTTTGTAAATTTAGGAACCCAGAAACTATTTTGATGGAACATAATGTATGCATATTTAACACTGCTGGAGGTGAAACACAGATCAACGATAGGTTCAAACTCTCAAAATTTCTACACACAAATAATGCTAGTAGGCATATAATGCAAGCAAGCTTATCACAAACCTTAAGTAACGTGGTCAATCACTGCCGACATATGAATCGTGCTTAGATAATCATAGGCATATAAAGACAATTAAACACTTTAAAACAAACATCATTTTGAAATCCCAGCTCTATTGACCAAAAACCGAATGTACATGTACTTAGATATGACTTTATGTTTCTAAATAGCGGACTCTCAATCACATACGGGTCACGTGAATCGTCGAACATGTCATCTAGATATATAAATATTTTTCAGCATTTTGCAACTGAACAAGATATTAAGATTGGCACAGTATTCATCAAATCACTCATTTACATAATCAAGCCATCTCCAAATGGACAGTGCTTGTGAAGAAACAGATACAACATACTTTTTCACACATTTCTGAGCTTGTACACATACAAATCCACACACTTTATAGTTGTGTATGTTGTGTTTAGTTCATTAACATTACTAGATTAATCAAACATGCGGATAAATCCAGATAACTTAAAAAGCAGGGCTGTAATACTCGTAATGTTAAAAATAGAGTAGCGAAAATAATAGTAGTGAAAATAAAGTATTTGACTTGTCAGTTAGACGCCCGAGTGAATTAAAATAAAGGAGGGACAAAATTGGGTGTCAACAAACGGACTAAGAGCTGATCCTCGATGCAACCCCATCACAACTGGAAAGTGCTCTGAGTCTCCTCCTACTGTCCTTACCCTGGTTTTGGCTCCCTCATACATGTCCTTGATCACCCTAATGTACGCCACAGGTACACTTTTAGCCTCCAAGCATTTCCATAGGATCTGTCTTGGAACTTTGTCATAAGCCTTTTCTAGGTCGATGAATACCATGTGTAGGTCCCTCTTCGTCTCCCTATACTGCTCCACCAACCTTCTCACAAGATGGATGTCTTCTGTAGTTGAGCGTCCCGGCATGAATCCGAACTGGTTCTCTGAAATAGACACACCTCTCCTCACCCTCATCTCCACCACCCTTTCCCACACTTTCATAGTATGGCTTAGCAGCTTGATACCTCTATAGTTGTTGTAACTCTGCATATCTCCCTTATTCTTGTATAGAGGGATCATTACACTCGCCCTCCATTCCTCGGGCATCAATGCCGTCTTAAAGATGACATTAAACAACCTAGTCAGCCACTCCAAACCTGCAGGGCCCGCGCTCTTCCAAAATTCCCCAGGAATCTCGTCAGGTCCGGTCGCTCTTCCCCTGCGCATCCTACGAACAACACCCTTAACCTCGTCAACCTTAATACTCCTGCAATACCCAAAATCGTGAATCCTTCTTGTATGATCTAAATCTCCCAACACAATGTCTTTGTCCCCTTTTTCATTCAAGAGTTTGTAGAAGTATGACTGCCATCTCCGTCTAATGGGAGCCTCCTCTACCAATACTTTGCCATGCTCGTCCTTGATGCACTTTACTTGATCCACATCACTTGCCTTTCTCTCCCTCGCCTTGGCTAGCCTGAACAATTTCTGGTCCCCTCCTTTCTCTTCTAGTTCAGCATACATGCGTTCAAAAGCTGCCGTTTTTGCCGTCGAAACCGCCAACTTCGCCTCCTTCCTCGCCATCTTATAAAGTTCTGTATTCGTCCACTTCTCCACCTCATCCTTGCTTTCTATCAACTTCGCTACGCCACCTTCTTTGCTTCCACCTTCCCTTGAACTTCTCCATTCCACCACCAGTCCCCTCGATGCTGACCACGACTACCTGTCGAGACCCCCAACACTTCCCTTGCTACCACCCTAATGCAACTAGCCGTCTTATCCCCCCCCTATATATATATATATATATATATGTAAAGTTACCAAAGTTGAGCAAACGTATATATATCTATACAAAACATATACATTGTCTATACACCGATGATACAATGGACTACATTAGCTGCAAACTAGATGTGTGGGTTGTATATATGAGTTATTTACAACAAAGTTATTAAAGTGATCAAATCATTAATTTAAGAAATTTGCAAATTAAAATTCTATATATTGTTAGTATAGAATATTTTCACACACTCACTATAGTTCACTTATTATAACAAGTAACTTATTGTTTTTATCAAGTCACTAATCGATATTTTTCGTCAATTTTTCTTACAAATTATCTGGTTGTCTAATTATTTTTTGTTTTTAGACCATTAATAAATACAAAAACGCAATTGAAAAAGAAAGTTGGGAATATTGGATATCACGTAATTACCATTCTTGTTTAAATTAGCATCTTAAAACCAAGGGCAATTTAGCAAAAGGGGCAGAAATATGATCATTGGGGTCAAAATTTCACACAAAAGAATTTTGAGAAATCATCAACAGATATGTTACGGACTTACTAAGAAGAAAACTTGATAATATTTGTGTGTAAATTCTCCGAACAAGGCTGTAACATTCTCTTTTTGTGATTTCCTCTGTTCTTTTATGTATCATCCTTCTTTTAATCGCTGAGAAAATTACATGTTCTAAATCTAGACTCGTTTACATTTCTAATTGGTTCCTCAACTTTCTTTTGTATATTATTATCCTAGGTTCATACTGAAAACAAATTTTAAACTCAATTTTTGATGTCATCTTAAGTTCGAAACTTGTTGTCTCACTTTTTCTTTTGATTGAAGCCCTACAAATTTTTGTTCTTCATACTTGATTGGTCTAGGGCATTCCTTTGCTAGATTAAAGCCCTCGTAATTTTTGTTCTTTTTTCCTTTTCTCTTTAATCCTAAGCGAATGTTGTAGGGATTCCTGCAACTTGCAAAGCTTACTTCGTCTAGTTCCTTTCCTGTAGGTTTACTTCAGACCAACATATCCCTTCTCCCCCACATCATTCAAAACCTGCTAGCCATTTGGGGCTCTAGCCATACATGGATGTTGAGAATGGAGGGTTTATAGTTTCGACACGTGACAAGCTCGATTGGTTTAGAACTAGATTTGAAAACTTATTAGCCAAGAAAGATCAAATCAAATCAAATCAAATCAAATTTGCATGACCTCTTTAAATTTATTGTCACAGTGTTTGTCTTCATCTTTGCCATTGCCAGTGCCTTATATGGTTTTTCATCAAGGCTGAACTATGATGGGGTTAAGTTTTCGAGTATGGCGCTAGGATCCATTATCCTGAGCTAACATGAGATCATATTAGTCGTTATGTTCGCAATTATCGTTTGGAAGGGGATAACGTCACGAAAGAAAATAACAGCTCTACTAAAAGAATATGGAACATAAAAATTTAATTATTGGGGAAGAAATGCATTCTTCACTTGGGGATGAAATGCAGAAGAAGGCCGACACCCTAAACTGCGATATAGAGATACTTGGCGAACAACTCAACAGTCTTTTATTGGCGTAAGTTTCTCAATATATATATATATATATATATATACAATGCATTTTCATATTATTAACAAACATCGCTCCATTGATTCTTATCCTCCCAAAATTTATATGCAAGTAAGTGCAATTTCTCTTTCCTATTCTTTTTATTTTATATTGTCAATTACTTGTGATTTGATTCAGTAGTTTTGTACTGATTTGGTGGTGATCTGGTTTAGTTTTGATATTGCTTTGGTTCAAAAGAGATTGAGTTGTGATTTAATTCAGCAGTTTTGGTACAAATTTGGTAGCGATCGAAATCACATTCAAGGATTTGTTGCTTTTAATGTTTTTGGGTAAATATATCATTACTTTGTCACATTAGCAAATTATAAAACTTTTGAGCTGAAGAGCTTAATCTTTAGTAGCTTGGAAGTTTGAAATTATGTACTACATGATTCCTTATTACTTAATAAGATATATGATTGACAATTTGAATCTAATTTTTTTTATGCTTAATGAGAATTGTTAAAATATGCATAGGAATCGGATTCACATATAGTATCCTGCATGGAAAAGGATTGGGTTATAGTGCCTATAAATAGAAACCGATGTAATGTTGTAAATATACAATTCAATAATATTTTTGTCCAATAATTTCTCACCTGGTATCAGAGCATTGATAATAAACGTTAAAAAAAATCATCACAGCCCCGTGCCTCAATTCCAATGATTGTTTTGTGTCACTTTCTCTCCGTGGATTTTTGGTCAAATCCAAAACCACCATAAGGTAGAGAACACTCCGACAACCAAATTCCTGAAAATTTCGACCCCCAGAACCCTAACTTGGCGCTTGTCAAATTCTTCTTCAAACAGATAAGCATTTTTCTGGCCATTTTTTCAATAAATATTTTCTTCCTATCATGTTGTACAGCAATTCCGACCTCAACCATATAATTTTCTTTAAGATTCGATCCCTTTTTATTTTTTCGGCGATTTCAAGCAGTTTCGGGCCACTTTTTGGCAATTTTCTTTCACCTGTGGGACTCGAATCTTCACACCGAGTCTACTTATCCAAGTTCCGCTAGATTCCAACAACTTTTTCAGATTTTGGCGACTTTTCATATTTCAAGCTGCTTTCAACTCAAACTTCAGTCTAATTTCATATTTTAGGCTGCTCTTGCAAGATGTCTATCGGGTTTGATATTTTTGGCTAAAATAAAACAACAAATATGTTATGGACTTACTAAGAAGAAAACATGATAATCTTGTGTGTAAATTCTCCAGTGAAGAATTGCTTCTGTTCTTTATGTATCATCCTTCTTTTAATCGCTGAGAAAATTACATGCTCTAAATCTAGACTCGTTTACATTTCTAATCGCTTCCTCAACTTTCGTTTGTGATTATTATCTTGGGTTCATATTGAAAACAGATTTTAAACTCAATTTTTGATGTCCTCTTAAGTTCGAAACTTGTTGTCTCACTTTTCTGTTTGATTGAAGCCCTAGAAATTTTTGGTGTTCATACTTGATTGTTCTAGGGCATTCCTTTGTTAGATTAAAGCCCTCGTAATTTTTGTTCTTTTTCCCTTATCTCTTCATCCTCCTCTCTCTCACACTGCGAGGTACGAACTTCTCCAAAATTGCCTAAGTGAATGAAGCCCAAGTGAAAGGAGCGGACCCTGCAGGTCTAGTCTCTGCAAACGACCTCCACCACTGCTTGGCGAGGCCAATGATTTGAAAAGTAGTGTAGTCCACTCCACAGGACTTCACTAACCCAGTTGTGCAACCTCTCATGACGGCTGATCAAGAACTCATAAGCGTAATCTTTGGGATCTCCATCATACTTAGGAGGATCCATCTTCCTAAAGCGCTCAAACATCTTATGTTCTTCCACGGACATGATGGGCTGGGTGGCTGGGGTGAAGCAAAGCCAAGCACTAGTACACCCAAGAAGCAGGGAGCCACAACAGGTGCTGACACGCTAGAGTTTGATTTTCTGAAGCAGTCATAAGATCAGAAGTCTGTCCTCCAACCCTAATCTGAGACTCATTTGAAGTATCTGGTAGAGTACCCGCCTGAGCCGTAGTCTCAAGAAAAACCCAACATGCAAACCAAAGTGTTGTTGATACCAAATTTTTATCCTCCATATTTTTAATTAGCTAGTCAAGCTTCATGAATTTCAACTAGAGTAAAATAGTTATTCAAAAAATCAAAACAATATTTTCTAAACTGTTTTCGGTGATAGTTTTCCATTTCATTTGGCAAAATACCCTAACATATATATATTATGTATATTTCACATATAATTATAAGTAATAATGTACTATTTTAAGTACATTTATTAATTTAAATATCGAACTATGTCAAAACAAGTGTTTTAATTAAGTACATATTCTAAATTGTCAATTGAAGTCATTTACGACTTAATTACGATAATTAGTCCATTACTGCAAATAAATAGTTTACTTTGTTAGAGTCAAGAAGCTTGATTAAAGAATTAATTTAATGGTTCATCTTAATTTCATTTCAAATCAGTTTAATTGGTCATTTTGTTAACAAAAGAAATATGTTTTATCCCCAATTTTGACCACTTTTTTTTAACTTTAAAATTCAGCTCCTCTCCGATTTTATTTTCATCAATCCAGCCTAGTAAAGACCTGACCCAAAGCCTTTAATCCCCCAAGAACGTTTTTATTTTCCATCTTACCCTTTCGATGCAAGTTCTGATTTTCTCGTCTCTTTTCTTTGATCGATGGAACCCTAGAAGAGGAGTATTTTAGCCACCTAAAAATGCACTGGTCAATTTATTTTCAAATAGATCCTGTGCTCTCTAGTTCTTAACAGAACTTAGTATTCCTCTGTTGGCCATAGACTTTTTAAGCAAAAACAGAAACATTTTGCCCTTAATCTCTCAATTTCATCTCAAACAAGAAAAATAATTTTCAATTTTGGTACTTGTTCGTGAATGGTTAGGGTCTTCGAAACTTGTTATCTCACTTTTCCGTTTGATTAAAGTCTTAGGATTTTTGTTCTTCATACTGGATTGTTCTAGGGTTTTCCTTAGTTAGATTAAAGAAGAATTCTTAAAAAATAGAAAGGGGTCGATTATAACAACTGAGAAATATATGGTTGTTTTTGTCATTTGTCTGATAAAAACTTAAAACCAGCCAGCCATGGATGTTGTCATTCAAGACCAGCCAGTTCAAAGGCCAGACATGGATGTTGTCATTCAAGACCAGCCAGTTCAAAGGCCAGACATGGATGTTGAGAAAAGGAGATGGAGGGTTTATATCTTCGACACGTGCCGATCTCGATAGGGTTAGAACTACGTTTTAAAAAATTATTCTATATATTCTTAATTAACATTTGGAAGGCGATAACGACAAAGAAGGAATTAGAAGCTCTACTGCAAGAAAAAGGAATTTCTGGCTACTAAGGAACTTAGAAATTTAATTATTGAGGAAAAAAAAACTTTCTTCACCTGAGAATGAAATGCAGAGGAAGGCCGACACCGAGGGCACAAATTTACAACAGTCCTTTGAAGTGAGGGGTACAAATTAGGTCATTTCGGGTAATTTTACAAACATGAGCTATTTCGGGTAATTAGTTTTGGTCCTTTTCCGTAGACAAAAAATTAATTACTCATGTTCTTTACACAACAGGAAAAAAAATAATAACAAAATGTTCTCCTATTTCCTTCAAAAATTTTCAAATACTCCCGCGTATTTTCTCATTTCCACATTCTTCACCACATTCCCTCTCTTTCTTTTTTAACCTTTCCCCATAATTCTTAGCTCTTATAAATACTCAATCCTTTTCTTCCCTCCAAAATCTTCTTTACATTATTTCCCTCTTTTCCTTCAATACCGGTTCCAACCTTTCTCCTTCATCTCAGACATGGATATTGAGAAAGGTGAACGAGGTTTTATAGCCTCAAGACGCGCGGATCTAGATTGAGTTAGGAGTAGGTATGAAGCATTATTAGCCAAAAATATCCAAATCAAATCAGATTTATTCGACGTACTCAAGTTTATCTTCTCATTATCTACCTTCACTTTTGCCATTACTACTACTCTAAATGGTATATATGCGGCCCAAAAGTGTAAAGAGAGTAAGCTTCTAGCAAACTGTATCATATTGTTCCACGGATTAGTATTTTTATTTATATTGGTAATTGTCATTTGGAGGTACATTAATGCAAGGAATGAAGTAAAAGCTCTACTACAAGAAACAAAAAATTCTAGCTACTAAGGAGATTAAGAATTTAATTATTAGTGAACAAGATTTTTGTTCACTTGGGAATGATATGCAAAGTAAGGGCGACACCCTCAAATCAGACATAGAGCTGTTGAGCGAACAAACTAACCGTCTTTTATCGTGAAACATTTTTAGGTGTCTCTACATAATCGTATGCTTACTTGTATTCTCGACAAACATTGCTCCATTAAGTTTCATCTGGGGGATATGTTCATGCCGGTAAGTGCATTTCTCTTTTCTATGATATGGTAAAAATGTGGTTGGTATCTATTATTGTGTTTCTTGTTATCATCATTCCTTTTTTCTTCAGTTATAATTTTTGCACATGTGTTACGGTTCACTTTTACGCGAGCGCATAAAAGCCACTAAGAGGTTGTTGGTGCTCTAATTAGATTTTAGTATTTTAGAGTCGCCACCTAATTTATTTAAGGAAAACTAGGAAAATCGGGTTTAAAAGGGTTTATCAAGCAAGAGAAAAATCCTTTTTGGATCAGAGTTCGAGTGATCCCCCAAGAAAGGTTTTAAGCACCCTAGTATTAAGGATTCGTAGAATACGGTTGACCTACGACCTTCAATGTGTGATTAATGTATTTATTTGCTTAAGAAGGTTTAATTTTCGCAAAGTCATTCATTTATCATAAATTCAAAATTTCGGCAAAAAGTCCCCTTTAGAAAAGGGGTTTTGGGTTCAAAAAATCCGTATAAGTGTTAAGCTCCCTTTATTGCCGGACTAAGACACACTCGGGATTTCTCCCGGGTAGAGTCGCTACTATTTTAGTCCTAATAAAATGAATTTAGTACTTATAGGTTTTTATTATATATATAGGAAAATATGGAGTATATCTCCCTTATATATATATATATATATATATATATATATATATATATATATATATATATATATTTATGTAAATGAAAGTTTCATTTAAGTATAATGAATCCAGATAGCCTGCTAAGCTCTGGTGTATTTCATGGCTTGCAACTCAAGTCCGTCAGCTTCTTTTTATGTTTCCCGAATCGCAGTGCGAGTTTGAAAACAGATATTACACTTAATTTTTATGTCATTTTAAGCTTACGAAGCTTACTTCGTCTAGTTCCTTTAATGTCGGCTCGACATGGATATTGAGAAAGGGATTATATCGTCAACAAGTGACGATGTTGATAGGCTCAGAACTAGGTTTGAAAAGTTGATAGACAAGAATGATAAAATGAAAGAAGATTTGTATGATATTCTCAAATTGGTCATCACATTTTCTACCGTTACGGTTGCACTTTCCAGTGCTTTACATGGTTTTCGAAGGTGTTGTAAGGATAATTTGCTAGTAACTGCATACATATGCTTCCATGCGACCGTAGTAGCCGGTTAACTGTAATTGTCTCATTGAAACGCAAGGAATAAACTTAAATTTCTACTTAAAGAAAAAGAGTTTCTTGCTACTAAGGAATATAAGAATTTAACTATTGAGGAAATAAAGCTTTCTTCATTTGGGGATGAAATACAGAAGAAGGGGACACCCTAAACTGTGATATAGAGCTACTTGGCGAACAAATCAACAATCCTTTATCGTCGCAAGCTGCTCTACATATCTACAAAATCGTATGCGTATTCATATTATTTACAAACTGCATTCCAATGGTTCTTTTCGTCAACAAACTTAAATGCCATCACTTGTGATATCATCATAGATTGTGTTATAAATCTTGTGATGATCTTAGAATATTTAGTTTTTTCTTCTTTTTTGTAATTTCATTTCAAGTTGATTTAAAAAGTTCATTTCTCCAATTGTGAAAGCATGGTGTTGTAAAGTTTTAGCAATTATGGGCGTTTGAAACAAGCAGGAATTCTTCTTTCTCTTTGTGTTTTTTTTTTTATCTTTCTAATAATATAAACATCTCTTATATATATGAGTTTTAAGGTAATCTGCTGGTTTAATTGTATTCCATAAACTTTCTTGAAATGATATAGTGTTGCAAGCTCTGTTTATCAAATCTACTTACTCATGTTATCTCATCTTGCTAACTTTCTAACATCAATCCCAAAATATTTAATCTTTAGCTACTTTCAACAAGATTAAAGGAACAGTAAAATAAACATAGACATCAAAACAAAAGCAACAAAAAATGAGAAAAGGGCGCACGAAATCTATTCTTATATATATTTTTTTTTAAAATGTTATCCAAAAGGAAAAGAACAAACATGACTACAACCTTTAATTAACAAGCAGGGATCAATGATAAGTATCTAGACAAATCACAAACAAACACAAAGGTCAATTTTGTTTTAAATATAAAAGAGAAAAAATAAAACAAGGAGCAGACTTGTATAAAAAAGAATGCAGCTTAACCCAAAAGTAGAAGAAAAAAAAACTTAGCTTAATAAAAACTAACAGAGACAGATTAAACAGGCTCCATATTATGCTTTGAACAAACCATAAATGAAATATATGAAAGAAAACCGGACCTTAGTAATCAATCTTCTTCAAATAACAACGAATTCCAGCTACAAACAATTTGGCTGGAGCAACTTGTTAAGTGATTAGGGTTTATAACTATATATATATTTTACGTGAGTCCTTGGATCTAGAGACAAGAAACGACTTAGATTAACTCATGGGCGACCCCCTTTTTTAATGCCTTGGGCCCAAAATATTTTCAGCCTTGACGAAAATGGGCTGCTCTTTGCACCGGAAAATAAATGGGATTTAGCCTTGTCCCTAAATGAGCTCATCTTTGGTTCCTACAAACTTAGTCCAATATACTATATGTATGTATTTAGGTGATAAGGCTAAGTCTAAACTATATTTGAGGATAAAATTGAGCTACATTTCGGGCCTCTCTCGCCCCTTGAGAAATTTGGAAATAGAATAAACAAGGATTAAATTAGTTTTGGGCCTCAAGCTCAATAGTAGATTATTTTAAACCAAAATGTGTAACTATTTTGCCCTTTGGGCCTCAGCATTAAATTAGACCTCAAAAAACGACTTGGACACAAGACACATTTGCGGAACTAATATTGGTAACTGGAAAGTAAACATTCAGTATTTTAAAGTAAATTGGACCCGTTTTTAAATCTGTGTGGACTTGGAAAATTTTTTAGAAAGAGAAAATATTGTTGGGTCAAAAGCCCAACTTAAGGGACAAAGACAACGGGAGATCCACTTGGACCAAATTGAGATAAGATGGCTTTGGGTATGAATATAAGTTGACTTATTGAGTTCAATGAATTAAAATGGGCTTAAATGAAACTTTCATTTATATATATATATATATATATATATATACATACATACATACCCAACTTAAGGGACAAAAACAGAGGGAGATCCACATGGACTAAATTGAGATAAGATGGTTTTGGGTATGAAGATAAGTTGACTTATTGAGCTTCAATAAATTAAAAAGGGCTTAAATGATGTATATATATATATATATATATATATATATATATATATATATATATATAAGGGAGATATACTCCATATTTTCCTATATATATAATAAAAACCTATAAGTACTAAATTCATTTTATTAGGACTAAAATAGTAGTGACTGTACTGGGGAGAAATCCTGAGTGTGTCTTAGTCCGGCAATAAGGTGAGCTTAACACTTATACGGATTTTTTGAACCCAAAACCCTTTTCTAAAGGAGACTTTTTGCCGAAATTTTGAATTTATGATAAATGAATGACTTTGCGAAAACTAAACCTTCTTAAGCAAAAAAGTACATTAATCACACATTGAAGCTCGTAGGTCAACCATATTCTACGGATCCTTAATTACTAGGGTGCTTAAAACCTTCCCTAGAGGATCACCAGAACCCTTACCTCGAACTCTGGTCCAAAAAAGATTTTTCTATTGCTTGATAAACCATTTTATACCTGATTTTTCTAGTTTTCCTTAAATAAATTAGGTGGCGACTCCAAAATACTAAAATCCAATTAGAGCACCAACAACCTCGTAGTAGCTTTTATGGGCCCGCGTAAAAGCGAACCGTAACACATGTACAAAAATTACAACTGAAGCAAAAAGGAATGACGATAACAAGAAACACAAGAATAGATACCAACCACATTTTTACCAAATCATAGAAAAGAGAAATGCAATTACCGGCATGAAAATCTCCCCCAGATGAAACTAAATGGAGCAATGTTTGTCGAGAATATGAGTAAGCATACAATTATCGAGACGCCTAGAAATGTTCGACGATAAAAGACGGTTAATTTGTTCGCTCAGCAGCTCTATGTCCGATTTGAGGGTGTCGCCCTTACTTTGCATATCATTCCCAAGTGAACAAAAATCTTGTTCACTAATAATTAAATTCCTAATCTCCTTAGTGGCTAGAATTTTTTTGTTTCTTGTAGTAGAGCTTTTACTTCATTCCTTGCATTAATGGACTTCCAAACGACAATTACCAATATAAATAAAAATACTAATCCTTGGAACAATATGATACGGTTGGCTAGAAGCTTACTCTCTTTACACTTTTGGGCCGCATATATACCATTTAGAGTAGTAGTAACGGCAAAAGGGAAGGCAGATAATGAGAAGATAAACTTGAGTACGTCGAATAAATCTGATTTGATTTGGATATTTTTGGCTAATAATGCTTCATACCTACTCCTAACTCTATCTAGATCTGCACGTCTTGAGGCTATAAAACCTCCTTCACCTTTCTCAATGTCCATGTCTGAGATGAAGGAGAAAGGTTGGAATCGGTATTGAAGGAAAAGAGGGAAATAATGGAGGGAAGAAAAGGATTGAGTATTTATAAGAGCTGAGAATTATGGAGGGAAACGTTAAAAAAAAAAAAAAAGAGGGAGCGTGGTGATGAATGTGGAAATGAGAAAATATGCGGGAGTATTTGAAAAATTTAGAAGGAAAGGAGAACATTTTTTTTCATGTTGTGTAAAGAACATGAGTAATTAATTATTTCGTGTACGGAAAAGGACAAAAAATAAGTACCCGAAATAGCTCATGTTTGTAAAATTACCCAAAATTACCTAATTTGTACCCCTCACTTCAAAGGCCTGTTCTAAATTTGTGCCCTCACAACATTTAGGGTGTCAGCCTTCCTCTGCATTTCATTCTTAGGTGAAGAAAGTTTTTTTTCCTCAATAATTAAATTTCTAAGTTCCTTAGTAGCCAGAAATTCCTTTTTCTTGTAGTAGAGCTTCTAATTCCTTCTTTGTCGTTATCGCCTTCCAAATGTTAATTAAGAATATATAGAATAATACTAACCTGTGCAAAATTATGATAGTGGCTCCTAGCAATTTACTCTCACCACACTTTTGGTTCGTTGAAAAACCCTTTAGAGGACTAGAACTGACAAAAGAGAAGGTAGACAATGTGATGATAAATTTGATGAGGTCGCACAAATTCTAATTTGATTTGATCATTTTTGGCCAATAATTTTTCAAAGCTAGTTCTAACCCTATCGAGATCGGCACGTGTTGAAGATATAAACCCTCCATCTCATTTTCTCAACATCCAAAATACTCAATCCTTTTCTTCCTTCCAAAATCTTCTTTACATTATTTCCCTCTTTTCCTTCAATACCGATTCCAACCTTTCTCGTTCATCTCAGACATGGACATTGAGAAAGGTGAAGGAGGTTTTATAGCCTCAAGACGTGCAGATCTAGATAGAGTTAGGAGTAGGTATGAAGCATTATTAGCCAAAAATATCCAAATCAAATCAGATTTATTCGACGTACTCAAGTTTATCTTCTCATTATCTGCCTTCCCTTTTGCCGTTACTACTACTCTAAATGGTATATATGCGGCCCAAAAGTGTAAAGAGAGTAAGCTTCTAGCCACCCGTATCATATTGTTCCAAGGATTAGTATTTTTATTTATATTGGTAATTGTCGTTTGGAAGTCCATTAATGCAAGGAATGAAGTAAAAGCTCTACTATAAGAAACAAAAAAAATCTAGCCACTAAGGAGATTAGGAATTTAATTATTAGTGAACAAGATTTTTGTTCACTTGGGAATGATATGCAAAGTAAGGGCGACACCCTCAAATCGGACATAGAGCTGCTGAGCGAACAAATTAACCATCTTTTATCGTCGAACATTTCTAGGCGTCTCGATAATCGTATGCTTACTCATATTCTCGACAAACATTGCTCCATTAAGTTTCATCTGGGGGAGATTTTCATGCCGGTAATTGCATTTCTCTTTTCTATGATTTGGTAAAAATGTGGTTGGTATCTATTCTTGTATTTCTTGTTATCATCATTCCTTTTTGCTTCGGTTGTAATTTTTGTACATGTGTTACGGTTCACTTTTACGCCGGCCCATAAAAGCTACTACGAGGTTGTTGGTGCTCTAATTGGATTTTAGTATTTTGGAGTCGACACCTAATTTATTTAAGGAAAACTAGGAAAATTGGGTTTAAAAGGGTTTATCAAGCAAGAGAAAAATCCTTTTTGGACCAGAGTCCGAGATAAGGGTTCTGGTGATCCCCTAGGTAAGGTTTTAAGCACCCTAGTATTCAGGATTCGTAGAATACAACTGACCTACGACCTTCAATGTGTGATTAATGTATTTATTTGCTTAAGAAGGTTTAATTTTCGCAAAGTCATTCATCTGTCATAAATTCAAAATTTCGGCAAAAAGTCCCCTTTAGAAAAGGGGTTTTGGGTTCAAAAAATCCGTATAAGTGTTAAGCTCACTTTATTGCCGGACTACGACACATTCGGGATTTCTCCCGAGTAGAGTCGCTACTATTTTAGTCCTAATAAAATGAATTGAGTACTTATAGGTTTTTATTATATATATAGGAAAATATGGAGTATATATATATATATATATATATAGTTATGCAAATGAAAGTTTCATTTAAGCCCATTTTAATTCATTGAAGCTTAATAAGTCAACTTATATTTATACCCAAAGCCATCTTATATCTCCCTTTGTTTTTGTCCCTTAAATCGGGCTATCAACCCAACAATATTTTCTCTTTCTAAAAATTTATCCAACTCCACACAGATTTAAAAACGGGTCCAATTTACTTGAAAATTCTTAATGTTTACTTTCCAGTTAACCGATATCAGTTCCGCAAATATGTCTTGTGTCCAAGTTGTTTTTTGATGTCCAATTTCAGTCCAATTTAATGTTGAGGCCCAAAGGGAAAAACAATTACATATTTTGGTTTAAAACAGTCTACTATTGAGCTTGAGGCCCAAAACTAATTTAATCCTTGTTTATTCCATTTCCAGATTTCTCAAGGGGCGAGAGGCCCAAAATGTAACTCAATTTTATCCTCAAAAATCGTTTAGACTTAGCCATATCACCTAAATACATACATATAGTATATTGGACTAAGTTTGTAGGAATCAAAGATGGACGCATTTAGGGACAAGGCTGAAGCCCATTTATTTTTCGGTCCAAAGAGCAGCCCATTTTCGTCAAGGCTGATATAATTTGGGATGAAAATATTTTGGGCCCAATTTTGGCCCAAGATATTAAAAAAGGGGGTCGCCCATGAGTTAATCGGAGCCGTTTCTTGTCTCTAGATCCAAGGACTCACGTAAAATATCTGTGTATATCACTTAACAAGTTGCTTCGGCCAAATTGTTTGTAGCTGGAATTCGTTGTTATTTGAAGAAGATTGATTGTTAAGGTCCGTTTTTCTTTCATATATTTCATTTATGGTGTGTTCAAAGCATAATATGGAGCCTGTTCAATCTGTCTCTGTTAGTTTGATTAAGCTAAAAAACAATTTCTTCAACTTTTGGGTTAAGCTGCATTTTTTTGATACAAGTCTGCCCCTTTTTTTTTTCTCATTTATATTTAAAACAAAATCGACCTTTGTGTTTGTTTGTGATTTGTCTATATACTTATCATTGATCTCTGCTTGTTAATTAAAGGTTGTAGTCATGTTTGTTCTTTTCCTTTTGGATAACTTTTTAAAAAATATATAAGAATGGATTTCGTGCACCCTTTTCTCATTTTTTGTTGCTTTTGTTTTGGTGTCTATGTTTATTTTACTATGCCTTTGCTCTTGTTAAAAGTAGCTAAAGATTAAATATTTTGGGATTTATGTTAGAAAGTTAGCAAGATGAGATAACATGAGTAAGTAGATTTGATAAACAAAGCTTGCAACACTATATCATTTCAAGAAAGTTTATGGAATATAATTAAACCAACAGATTACCATAAAACCCACATATATAAGAGATGTTTATATTATTAGAAAGATAAAAAAACACAAAGAGAAAGAAAAATATCTGCTTGTTTCAAACGCCCATAATGGCTAAAACTTTACAACACCATGCTTTCACAATTGGAGAAATGAACTTTTTAAATCAACTTCAAATGAAATCACAAAAAATAAGAAAAAACTAAATATTCTAAGATCATCGCATAATTTATAACACACTCTATGATGATATCATAAGTGATGGCATTTAAGTTTGTTGACGAAAAGAACCACTGGAATGCAGTTTGTAAATAAAATGAATGCGCATACGATTTTGTAGATATGTAGAGCAGCTTGCGACGATAAAGGATTGTTGATTTGTTCACCAAGTAGCTCTATATCGCAGTTTAGGGCGTCCCCTTCTTCTGCATCTCATCCCCAAATGAAGAAAGTTTTATTTCCACAATAGTTAAATTCTTATATTCCTTAGTAGCAAGAAACTCTTTTTCTTTAAGTAGAAATTCTAGTTTATTCCTTGCGTTTCAACGAGACAATTACGGTTAAACCGGCTACTATGGTCGCATGAAAGCATATGTATGCGGTTGCTAGCAAATTATCCTTACTACACCTTCGAAAACCATGTAAAGCACTGAAAAGTGCAACAGTAAAGGTAGAAAATGTTACGACCAATTTGAGAATATCATACAAATCTTCTTTGATTTTATCATTCTTGTCTATCAACTTTTCAAACCTAGTTCTGAGCCTATCAACATCGTCACTTGTCGACGATATAATCCCTTTCTCAACATCCATGTCTAGCCTACATGAAAGGAACTAGACGAAGTAAGTTTTGTAAGCTTAAAATGACATAAAAAAATTAAGTGTAATATCTGTTTTCAAACTCGCACTGCAATTCGAGAAACATAAAAGAAGCTCACGGACTTGAGTGGCAAGTCATGAAATACACCAGAGCTTAGTATGCTATCTGGATTCATTAAACTTAAATGGCTTTTGAGAAATATACTCATGGTTGACATTTCAAGTTTGTCGTTGACCAAACTAGAAATCTGCTTAAACTTCCACCCACATCAAAAAGATGCATGTAAATGTGCTTACTCATGTTATCTCATCTTGCTAACTTTCTAACATAAATCCCAAAATATTTAATCTTTAGCCTTCATGGTATTTGATGAGATATAAGGTTTCCATGAAGGTTAAAAAGCGGGCGGCACTAATGAGCTTTTAAAAGCCTTTTTTTGATGAAAATAATAAGGTTTTCGGTTTATGTTAATTTCATTATTATGATTTTAATAAAAAAATGTATTGTGTCATTTGGAAGGAAACCCTCATCTCCATTAAAGGTTTAATCTTCTCTTAGTTGTTTATTTTATGTGTTTTAATTTTGTTGTGAATGATGTATGAGTTATGGGATGTTTGGCTAGATTTTTTTGTTAAGTGGTTTAGCATTTAGTTGTTTAAATATTTGGTGGAAATTCATGTTTTCTTTCTCTATATTTTGCACATTTTTCCAGATCTCTTAATGAAGTTCATTTAGTTGGTCCCTTAATTCATGTTCATTTAGTTTCATGCTTTCTGTTATGTTGCTTATGAGATTCTAATGGAAAAGCTGCCTCCGTGAATATTTTGATTGGAAATGGGGCAGGTATTTGGAAATAGAAAACACTGAAGCTCTTTTTTTTTTTTTTTGTGATGATAAGGAACACTGAAGCACAAGTTTAGAGCTTACAAAGTGAAGATTATGTTTGGTTGCATAATTTAAAGGTTTCTTTGACAAAATTTTGATGGTTCTCTATGGAGCTCTAAATGGTCATAGACGTGTTCTGTACAGGGCCCATGTTTATGGTTAGACATAACTTTGATCTTTGATTTTGATCCTCTTCATCCATGTTATCATGATTTCTCTGTTGAATTTGGTCTAGTAGGTTATCTTTCTCGTGGTTTTATCATTCTTGATGACTCGACTTGAATGTGGTCACATGGTTACTTTTTAATTAATCATAATCAGCCTATTATCAATTTTTACATGCGTCTTTCTGATGTGTGGGAAGTCTAAGTAGATTTCTAGTTTGTTCAATGATAAACTTGAAATGTCAACCATGAGTGTATTTCTCAAAAGCCATTTAAGTATAATGAATCCAGCTAGCTTGCTAAGCTCTAGTGTATTTCATGGCTTGCCACTCAAGTCTGTCAGCTTCTTTTATGTTTCCCGAATTGCAGTGGGAGTTTGAATACAAATATTACACTTAATTTTTATGTCATTTTAAGCTTACAAAACTTACTTCGTCTAGTTCCTTTCATGTAGGCTAGACATGGATGTTGAGAAAGGGATTATATCATCGACAAGTGATGATGTTGATAGGCTCAGAACTAGGTTTGAAAAGTTGATAGACAAGAACGATAAAATCAAAGAAGATTTGTATGATATTCTCAAATTGATCGTCACATTTTCTACATTTACTGTTGCACTTTCCAGTGCTTTACATGGTTTTCGAAGGTGTAGTAAGGATAATTTGCTAGCAACCGCATACATATGTTTCCATCCGACCATAGTAGCCGGTTTAACCGTAATTGTCTTGTTGAAGGGCGTAGCGGCAAGGAATAAACTAAAATTTTTACTTAAAGAAAAAGTGTTTCTTGCTACTAAGGAATATAAGAATTTAACTATTGAGGAAATAAAGCTTTCTTCATTTGGGGATGAGATGCAGAAGAAGGGGACGCCCTAAACTGCGATATAGAACTATTTGGCGAACAAATCAACAATCCTTTATCGTCGCAACCTGCTCTACATATCTACAAAATTGTATGCGTATTCATATTATTTACAAACTGCATTCCAGTGGTTCTTTTCGTCAACAAACTTAAATGTCATCACTTGTGATATCATCATAGAGTGTGTTATAAATTTTGTGATGTGTTATAAATTTTGTGATGATCTTAGAATATTTAGTTTTTTCTTCTTTTTTGTAATTTCATTTCAAGTTGATTTAAAAAGTTCTTTTCTCCAATTGTGAAAGCATGGTGTTGTAAAGTTTTAGCCATTATATATGGGCGTTTGCAAGCGTTTGAAACAAGCAGATATTCTTCTTTCTCTTTGTGTTTTTTTATCTTTCTAATAATATAAACATCTCTTATATATATGAGTTTTAAGGTACTGTTGGTTTAATTATATTCCATAAACTTTCTTGAAATGATATAGTGTTGCAAACTTTGTTTATCAAATCTACTTACTCATGTTATCTCATCTTGCTAACTTTCTAACATAAATCCCAAAATATTTAATCTTTAGCTACTTTTAACAAGATCCAAGGCACGGTAAAATAAACATAGACACCAAAACAAAAGCAACAAAAAATGACAAAAGGGTGCACGAAATCCATTCTTATATTTTTTTAAAAACAATTTATCCAAAAGGAAAAGAACAAACATGACTACAACCTTTAATTAACAAGCAGGGATCAATGATAAATATCTAGACAAATCACAAACAAATACAAAGGTCGATTTTGTTTTAAATATAAACGAGAAAAAATAAAACAAGGAGCAAAATTGTATCAAAAAATGCAGCTTAACCCAAAAGTTGAAGAAAAAAAAAGAAGAAAACTTAGCATAATCAAACTAACAGAGACAGATTAAACAGGCTCCATATTATCCTTTGAACATACCATAAATGAAATATATGAAAGAAAAACGGACCTTAACAATCAATCTTCTTCAAATAACAACGAATTCCAGCTACAAACAATTTGGCCGGAGGAACTTGTTAAGTGATTAGGGTTTATAACTAGCTATATATATATAGAGAGAGAGAGAGAGAAAATAGTCAGATGCCCCCTCAACGTTTGACCGGTTTAATTATGACGCACCCAACCTTTGCGAGAGTCCTATTACCCCCCTGACCTTATTTTTTCTGTATTTTTGTACCCTTTTTCCGCTATTTCTTACATGGGCGTGTCAACACGAAGCAACATCGTGTGAGGGCATTTTTTAACATGGCCACGTCAGCGCCATGTCATATTTTTTTTAAAATTTTAGTCTTTTCCTTATTATTCATTTGATTTTTCTTTTATTAATTATATTTACACTAATTAAACTCTAATTAACCATTAAAATCATCCAATAATTTTATCTTCTTCATCACTAAAAAATTTCACAACCACATCTCACCGGAAAGACCATATTCGCCGCCACCTCCGTTATCTTCCTCAATTAACGGAAGATATCTTTGCAGTTTTAACTTCTTCCCTTTATCTTCCTCAATTAAAACTCATTGTCTTCCTCCATTAACACACTCACATTCCATTTCATCATCAAACATACATATATTTTAAAAAAATCAACCTATTTGGGTTCAAGAACCATGATTTTTTTTCTTTTTCTTTCCTTTATCTTCCTCAATTAAAACTCATTTTCTTCCTCCATTAACACACCCACATTCAATTTCATCATCAAACATACATATATTTTTAAAAAATCAGCCTATTTGGGTTCAAGAATCATGATTTTTCTTTTCTTTCCTTTCCTTTATCTTCCTCAATTAAAACCCAATTTCTTCCTCCATTAACATACCCACATTCAATTTCATCATCAATCATACATATATTTTCAAGAAATCAACCTATTTGGGTTCAAGAATCATGAAATTTTTAAAATTTTAAAGTGCAATTGAACAAAAATTAAGTGGGTGACTGGGTGGTGGAGGTGTTGTTGCGGTGGGGCGTTGAAATTAAGTGACTGAATTTTTTATTCTAACAGTTAAAATTTTATTTAGTAAGTGATTCGATTTTCACTTTGGTTCAATTTCAGTTAGGGTTTGGTGATGTAAAGAAGAAAAATTGAAGAGACAATAGATTTGAATCAGTTGGAAAGAAAAAATTGAGCAAACTGAAAAAAAAAAATGACGAAGAAGAAGACCTGGGCGCGTGTATCTCACCTAACACTAAAAAAGTGGGCGTCGTGTAAAAATGGCCAAAAAAGGGTATAAAAATACAGAAAAGATAAGGCCAGGGGGTAATAGGACGCCCGCAAAGGTTGGGTGCATCATAATTAAACCGGCCAAACGTTGAGGGGAAATCTGACTATTATATATATATACACATATTTTACATTAGTCCTTGGATATAGAGACAAGGAACGGCTCAGATTAACTCATGGGTGACTCCTTTTTTTTAGTAAAACTTACATAAATAGCTTTTAATAGCTTCTAACAAGTTATAGCTACAAGTTGAAGATTTACAATTCGTAGCTGCTTTTTGCTATATTTCAGTTGTATCTCGCGTTTTTGAAATACAGTGAAATACAGTGAAATACAGCGCGACTGTTTACTAAAAAAAAAGGCTATATTTATGGCAATAAAAATCTTTTTCAAATTATATGGTAATTTGTATTAATGGTTCCATGATTCACGCAACCTCATGAGCTTCCATTACAGCTAACGTCTCTCTATCAAAATCACTCCATTCAAAAGTTGTTTGCTCGTTTTTGTTGTATTCGGTTATATTTCGCGTTTTTGAAATACACAAAAATACAAAATTTGGCAGAGTAAAAATAGGCTGTATTTATGAAACATATTCTCTTCTTTCATTTTAAATGGTAAGTCAAATTAAATCAACCATGTATCACGCATAACGGCTGAAGTTTCATAACAACCCACGTTTCTCTCTCCAAATTACTCCATTCCAAACTTTTAGAAATACTTCCAAATACAGAAAAATATACACTGGAATACAATGAAATATGTTGATTATTTAAGAAATATAAAATTGTAGTATGTGTATATATAATGGAATATAATGAAAATGTATCAGAAACTGTTTCGTAAATTAGAAATACATTGAAATATAGAGAAATATACTGAAACAGTACACTGAAATATACAAAAATATACTGAAACAGTACATTGAAATACACTAAAAAAATGACGAATATACATTTTCTCCTTCGAAATATAAGCGAATACAAAAAAATACTCTATAACAAAAAAACAATACAACCACCACAACCACAAACCCTACCGAACCACCACAACAACTGGAAAACCCTCCTCCTTCCTCGGCCGCCTTTCTTCCGATCCACCATCCTGCTCCACTCCAAAAACTCTACCGAACCACCACAACAAACTGGAAAAAACCTCCTCCTTCCTCCGCCGCCTTTCTTCGATCCACCACTGTCCTCCTCCACTCCAAAAACCATACCGAACCACCACCACATCTAGTTTCTCTCTTACACGATATTCCCCTCCACCAAAAACCTTCATAAAAGACCTGAGTAATGGAATCCTAGATTGAAGCATATGGAGTTCAGATCTGAAGAACTAGAACCTTAAGAGTTTTTTTTGAGTTTGGAGATGGAGATGGTAGTAATAGTGGTGGTGGTGGTGGTGTTGACGGCGGCGTGGGTGGTGTAGATAGAGAAGAGAGAGAGGGTTACGTGAGGGGAAGGAGAAGAGAGGGCGGAGATAGAGAAAGAGAGGGAGAGAGGCGGCAGTGAGGGGAAGGGGAGAGAGGAGAGAGAGTTTTTTTAGGGTTTGGAGAAGATGATAAATCTTAAATGTGTAGTGAGGAAAAATAGAGAGGTACATGTATTTCAAAAGTTACTAGACCAGTTATTAAAATGTAATTTTGGAAAAATAAAGCTACAAAAATTAAATAAAAAATAAGATAGTTATAATTCATGAATAAGTTTTAGAGGTAGTTATGACAAGTAAATTTTCCTTTTTTTTATGCCTTAGGCCCAAATTGGGCCCAAAATATTTTCAGCCTTGACGAAAATGGGCTGCTCTTTGGACCGAAAAATAAATGGGCTTCAACTTTGTCCCTAAATGAGCCCATCTTTAGTCCCTACAAACTTAGTCCAATATACTATATGTATGTATTTTTTATTTTATTTTTAAAATGCACATACCAATTAAAATGGACAAAGTTGAAAAGTAGAAGTATGCTTTGGTATTTTCATAAGAAATAAAAAAATTCAAATAAAGTGAAAGTCCAAGCTAAAAACCCAAAAATAAATAGATAATTTGGTTAAAAATTGGGTGTTTACAGGAACCAAAAGTCATTCAATTTTATCTGAATGTCACATGAAGTCATTAAGAGAAAACAAAGTGACATTTTAAAAAATACTTATGCAAAGTTGACTTTTGGCAAAATATATTAATGACTTTCTTTGATACTTAGGCAAAAATTTAGCGATTTGTTGTAACACAATATAGTTTATGTCTTTCTATGATACTTAGGCAAAATTGAATGATTACAAATAATAATTTAATTATTTTAGTGCAATAAATTATAAATTAAGTGACTATTTGTTAAACTATCCCTCTGCATAACAATTACCAATACCTATATGCCTTTTGGTTCTAAATAGGTGGTATTTGTGTTGTGCTCGAACATATGCTCGAAAACAGGGGCGGACTTATAGTCAATTTAGTGGTGCTCCAACACCCGTTAAATCCGACGCATGCTGGGTATAGTAATATAGAAAATATATGAAAATTAGGTATAAAAACTCAAAAAGCACCCTAGAAACCAAATACACAGTTGGGTGCTCTGGTTTCCAGGTGGCATTTTAAAGCTTTGGGTGATTGGGGAACTTGGGTTCAAACCTCCACTTAGGATTTTATTTTCATTAATTTTAATGAGGCACTCACGACCCTTCAATCCTAGTACAAGCATAATTTGAGGTTATTATGCTCGGATAAAAAACACTATCAGATCTAGCAGGTCGTTGGCACTTTTGCCCCTATTTTGTGATGGTCTTTAATTTTAGCCCTTCAATGCAAACAATTTTCTCGAGGGGCATAAGTTTATATTTTCGCATCGTAATATCACACAAGTTATGCCCCGGCCCTTAAAGAACTTATGTCCCGCTAAGCATAACTTCGATTGCTAAGGGCAACCAGCCCGTTTGAAAGGCAAAAGTGCAAGTTTTTCTCCTCAATGACTACATGTCTTTTGAGGACCAAATTGAAAAGTAGAAAATTGTATAAAAAGAACTACAGTATATAATAAGCTAAATGATTACTTAAAATTAATGGGTCTAAATTAAAAAAGACTCACATCTTGCTGTCCCTGTGTTATTAAAAGAATTAGAAGCAATGTTAATGCCATTAACAAAAAATTCTCTCTTGATAAAACGGCTCGTAAACAGTAGTTTCTTTTCTTACCGGTAACCACGCTTCCTGATGGCATCGCTGGCTGTAAATTTCTTTCTTTCCATACATTCCAAACTATGCTAAGCGGAATAGCTCTCCAGATCTTCTTTAGGGATGCATCAGGACATGCATTTTCCCAACACTTCAACACGTTCCTGAACGTCATAGGACTTGTCCAATGAATACCAAAGTTAGCTATGAACATGGTCCACACCTGCCATGTAAATTCACAATGCACAAAAAAATGGTCCACAGTTTCACAAGCTTTCTCACACAAGTAGCATCTGCTGCACATTTTCCAACCCCTTCTCTTCAAATTTTCTTGCGTTAGACAAGCACCATGAGACACTAGCCACCCAAAGAAAGCAAATTTTGTTGGGACTATAGTCTTCCAGATCATCTTCCGAGGCCACTTTTGTGCTTTCCCCCGGTTGAATGGCGTTTAGAATTTTATAAAATGAGCCGACAGTTAAAATAGGACCTTTTGACTACCGTCATGCATTTATCGATTTCACCGGTAAAGTTGATTGTACCAATATCTATTTTGAGAATGATGATTATTGGAGGTTTCCTGATGAGAATTTTCAAATGAACTTAGGATTTTAGGCCGGATGATGAAACTCCCCCAGTCCCAATATGGGCACTACTACCTTAATTCTGGTGGAAAAATCATGACCTGAGCTATCTGGAACAGGTGTTGAGCATAGTAGATACACCCACTACATATTGATCAAGCTAATAAAATGCAAGCGCAGCCCGGTGCACTAAGCTCCCCCTATGAGTGAAGTCCAGGGAAGGGCCAGATTACAAGGGTCTATTGTTCGCAAGAGGTTGTTTCCACGGCTCGAACCCGTGACCTCTTGGTTACATATTGATCAAGCTACTACTAATAGGACTAGACCTACTTTAGCCAAAGTAAAGATGGAAGTAGGTTTAAGGAGACCATCACCATCCTCAGTTTGGGTTGGTTTATCAGATGAAGAGGGTAATCCAATGGGAGGTTATGATCAAGTTGTGTAATATGAGGGTATGCCTAGGTGTTGTCTACAATGTGAACACCAAGGGCACTCCATCCATGATTGCACTCATATTTAGAAAAACAAAGGGAAGGAAAAGAGAAAATTGTAGGACCTAATGAGATGCCCAAGGAAAGAGACAACATGAAAAAATGCTTCCCCTGCAACTCCGCTTCTCAAAAGGAAGGGAGAAGACTAAGAATTACACTTCTACTTTTACGACTACTGATATCCCTCAAAAGGATGATAAATCAGAAGCATAAAACTCATCAAAACTATCAAACAAGTCTTTACAGTTACCAAAGATAACATCTCCGTCCCTCCAATCATTAATGACATAGCAGAAAATGAGACAATAAAAGAGAAAGAGGCCCTAGTGGAAAAGAATTCTTCTACCATCTCTCCTAGTAACCTGCAGATTATTAACAAAGACAAGGTGAACAAGATGGACCTAAATTTGAAAAAACAGTTTCAAAGAGAGGCTCTTGTAGGAGGATATGTCCAAGCTGGGGACAATCTGAAAGGGGGTTCTGTCACCATTAATCTTGGTCATGCATTTGATTCCCTTCAATCAGAGGAAATAGAGACTGGTATTAAAGACCCTGGAGACCCCCCTGATGAAGAGGAAGAGGATGATACTCATAAATAACTCTAGGCATGATGTTGAATTCTCAGATTGTGCTAAGTCAGATGATGAGAATTCCAGAAGGAAAATGTTCAATTTTTCAGCACAACAGACAGATGACTATTATGATATCTATGATTGGCCTAATTCGTGGGTCTCCTAGCCTCGTAATGAATTGTATCAGCAGTGCTCAACTAGTTTAGAAACAGTCTGATAATAATCTCACAGCAACTTCCGTCATTCATGTATCAATTTCATTTTAAACATGTTGTAGAGAGAATTCAAGTAGGGCACCTTTAATCCACAAAGATATACAAATAGTAGCAGAAAGTAGTGACAAGAGGCTTCATAGAGAATGGAAGAGACACTCGGATTAACATTTATTATGCAACATGCGGAAAAAAGGGAACTTTGAGATGCAGATTATAGAATTGTTATGAAACAAAAAGAAACGAGTGACTGTACAACAGGTTGAATAGACAGCACAACCTAACCTGTACAACATCTGGTAAAATATCTATAAATGGAAAAGCTTAGTACATCCATGACAAATCTTGCTTGAAGGTGACTGACTTTGCAGCTCCTTGAAAACCCCTTTCTGATATCTGTGGACAATCCTCCACAACCAACAACTCTAACTTGTAAGACCCAACAAAAGGCTTTAACCCATCATCAGTCACTCCCAAACACTTCCTCAACCGCAATATACACAATTGAGGAATTTGGCCAGCAAGCTGCAAGCCCTCATCCGTGATTTCTTGGCACTTTACAAGTTCCAAGATTTGGAAATATTGTGCTGAACAAAGGGCTTGCAGTCCAACATCATTAAAAGAATACACATGGTCAAGAGCAAGTTCTCTTATTGGACATATTTGTATTAACATAAGTATTCCATTTAATGTAAAGGAAGAAAGCGAGGGGAACTCCCTGTCAGAGAAAGACAACCTAACCGTATCAAGCAGGGAGCAATTCTGAGCCACTGCCTTTAGACTTTCATCTGTTAACCGCAATGGATTGTTTTGTAACAGAGGAAGGGAGAAGTCTGATGGGACCCGGAGAGAGATTGATCGAAGGTTGCTTGATTTTTGGGCCAAACACAATATGTCACAGTCCCTTACCCCAACACACATGTCCAAGTGAATCTTTTCCAAATTCTTGCAATTCCTTATTACGCATGCAAGCCCTCTCCCGGGGCTGATAACACAGTTCACTAAGCTAAGTTCAAGCATGTTCTCACATGGGACCCATTGCTTTTGCCACCAGTCAACTGACAAACGGTCATAAAGCTTCATGTATCTGTAGTTGGCATCAACCTCAAATTGCAGTCTCTTCAATTTTCTCCAAGTAGGTCCAAGTTTAATCAAATCACCTTCTCCAATCGCCCTACAATTCTTGATGCAGAGATCTTCAAGCATTTCATGTTTTCCAAGATATTCTAGCCACTCCATGCTACCAACATTCAGACATCTAATCAGGTGAAGAACACTGAGGGCTTTGCAGCCTGCAACAAGAGACAAGATGCCACAACCGGTAATTCTCGGAGCAAAGTTCAACTTCAAGGATGTAAGTTTCGAACAAGAAGCCAAGTAACTGAGACCAGCATCTGTAATGAAAGTACAATAACTTAATGTCAGGTCCTTGAGAAGAGGGCAGCGACTTGAAAGGATGAGAAGGCCGTTATCGTCCAATTGTTTCCCTAACTTAGACATCCAACCAGAGTAAATAATCTCCACTTTCTCCAAGTTAGAGAATCTGCTGCATAGAGCAGTTAATGCATCGCAGACAGGATGTAAACCACAGCCTACGCGCATAGATATTCTTAGCACATTATCCAATTTGTGGAAGCGCTTGCAAGTTAGGGATACAGAGTTTCTATCAGCAGTTCTTGTAATCCTTTCCAAAATATCCAGAAGTAATTCAGCTGGTAAATTATCCATCTGGATCAGATTTCTATATCGTCAATCCAGTAATACAGTAACAACCTGAAACGCATAAAACTAGTTTTAACAAAAAGAAATTTAACCTACAAAATCAAATGAAAGAGATCACGGGGGAAGGGGTAGGGACTCCATAGTATCTCTTTGGAAGAAAACAAAAATGAATAAAACCAAGAAAACTGTTGAAATTAAACCAACTAACATTATAACTAGGCGGATCTGGATTGAACCAACAAAAAAGGAGAGCATAATGTTAAAGT
The DNA here is from genome assembly GCF_019175385.1 of Lycium barbarum. Lineage (NCBI taxonomy): Eukaryota > Viridiplantae > Streptophyta > Magnoliopsida > Solanales > Solanaceae > Lycium > Lycium barbarum. The sequence goes on along the minus strand of NC_083339.1, from coordinate 15,683,408 downwards.
CCCTGTTATTCGGAGAACCCCCTTTCTCGTTACAGGGAAAACAAAGGCAGAAATCAGCCTGCCAGTTTCAGAACATAACACTCAATTTTCTACATGCCAATTCAAGCAAAAAAAAAAAAAAAGGGGGGGGGGGGGGGGGGGGGGGAGATCAACTTCTGAAATTCAGATCAGATACAAACAATTAGCCATCAAGTCTATCGAAACAGCCTCTCTCTCTCTCTCTACGAGGTAGGGCTAAGGTCTGCATACACTCTACCCACCCTAAACCCCACGTTGTTGTTGTTATTATTGTTATAGAACACAATTAGCCATCAACTCCATAAAAATATAAAAAATAAAGACAAAAAAAAAAAGGATAAAATTAAGCATAATCGAAAAATTAAACCAATCATTAATTAATATAATAAAAGAGACAGATTAAGCTTACCTTAACAAATTAAAAGAAAGAAAAAAATTCTCAGTCCTTACTACTCAGGAAAAAAAAAACCTTTCCTTTATAAAAGGGAATACAAACAAGCATCAACCAAATATTCACATTTCTACATGGAAATTCACGTAAAAAATTACAAACTTCATTATGTATAGATCAGATATAACCTGAACGTAAGATTTCAGAAACTAATGAAGAGATCAGATGGAGGGAACTTCCGATTGATTAGATGGAAATGAACTACGTACAAAATAACTTTAATCGAATCTTTATGCGTTCAACAAAATTGGTGGGCTGCTAACCATGAGAAACAGGCCACCTTACAAGGGGCCTTTGTGTCCCAGATTTATTCTTCTAGCCATTCTACAACATTTTCACCTCCCACATGAAAAAGCATTTGAACATTGAAAACTCTTCAGCAATATCTGCAATTTGGTGGATTGCATTTAAAGTTCTCTTTAGAGATAGACACCTTAACTTGGCCTAAACTGGCAACTAAACCCCAACTCTAGACACCTTAACTTGGCCCCACAAACATAATTTTCTGGGTTTGCATTCTCCAATTGTGCATTCCAAAGTTTGGTTGTTTACGGGGCCAACTTAAACTAAGTTAAGGTGTCTAGATGTGCATTTTCGAAGTTGTGGTGTTTAGTTGCCAGTTGAGCCAAGTTAAGGTGTCTATCTATGTATTATGCCATTAGAAAATGATGTTGATTCTCCGCGTGATTATCTCCCGCGCTCGCACTCAACACACAGACAAAGATGATCAAATATTTACTGTTGACATGATAACACTCATAATCATTAGTTAACAAAGTTATGTTTTTTGTCTTCTTAACCAGGATGAGTCAACCTATCTTCAAATATAATCATAGAAAACATCTAATCACAGGTCTTCTTTCTAGAAACAGAAATGCATTATAAATAGACACAAGCTCTATTGTTCTAAGTACGGATTCTTCTTCGATCATCAAAATGTGCAAGAGAGACGCTTCACTTTTTCTTTTCACCAACTCTAGCAGCTCCCATCCTAGTAAGAAGTTAGACATTACAAATCTCAATTAATCCTTCATAGAAAACCCACATAAACATTTTCAAGTAAAACTCACTACAAATCAAAATAAAATCATACTCCCAAAAAATGATAAAAAAAAAGAACAGCATATCTCTTAAAAGAATAATCTGATTTAAAAGCTAAGAGCCATGAACAAATCGTAAACGAATCTAATTCTCTAGACTGCATTCACAATTTCTAGTTAAACCTGCAATAGACAAATAAAAGGTCTTAAATGAATAATTATTACAACATACTCGGTGTGATCCCATAAATGGGATCTAGGGAGGATAGGGTGTACGTAGACCTTAACCCTGCCTTGGGTAAGGAAGAGAGGTTGTTTTCAATAAGATCCTCAGCTCGAGAAAAGCGTTTCAAAACAGGTTTGAAATATACAAGAGAAAAAAGCTATGTTGAAAAAAAAAATGAAGAAGAGAAAAGTATTGACAATAAAATAGTAAAGATAACCAAAGTAAAAAGGAACAACAGCAGTAGAAAAATTGAGGAATACGATATTACTAGCACAATAGTAGTGAGATTGATAAGGGGAAGGGGAAGCAAATAAAGTGTGCTAAACTAGCAAATCATAATTCGTGATCCTATTAAATGTTCAAAAGAGATGTGTATAAAATGCAAGAGAGAATAACCAAAATTGAACCTAGATTTAACGGGAAAGGAAAGCCTACCAGGGAAAAAGTAATTACTGTAATTAACTTTCAGATTGAAAAACTCACCTGAGAAAAACTATGTAAGATAGAAGACGTCATCAGTCATCAGAAGAATGTACTGCAAAATCCTCAAAGGTGCATTTTTGAAGTCCAATTGGGGCAGCCTCAATTCTCTAACCCTACAAGATTCACCCGGACTCGGACTCGGACTTGGACTTGAACAAATCCCAGTTTCGTTTTCATATGGCCATCTAAAATGAACTCTATTTAAATCTAGCTTCTTATACCGATATACAACTGAATGCTTATCCCTAGAATCACTGCTCGTCTTAGTCTTAAATAGTGTCCAACCTACTCCAAGCAAAGCCTTGGAAAACCGATCCATAGAATCAATTCTAACCCCAGTGTTCTTTGAAACCAACGAAAGGGTTGTGACATCCCAATTATTACTGCTCGAATAGCTACTGATATCATGAAATGGGTTGTGATTAGATTTCATGAAAACCAACTTGAAAAAGCCCTTTGAGAGATTAGCGAAGAGGCGCAAGTTGGACAGAGACGCAGTGGCAAGAGATGGAAAGGGGAGTGGAGCGGCGTCGTTTGATAAGAGGGAAGCCGATGACCAAGACAAAGACACATATGGTGATGAAGAAGAGGAGTGTGTGCGGGGCCATGAGAAGATGATGTGAGAAAGAGATGGGTTTGGGAAAAGATCCATGCCAATATCTCTAGCTAATGTGGCCAGTCTATATGAATCCTTCACCAATTCCTTGGTAGGAACGAAGAGCATCAAAGCGATCTTTTCTTTGCTACACATGCTACTGAAGGCTATATTTTCATCTAACTCAGTGTGATCACTCTGATGAAAGGGTAAGCTAACAAGGCGGGTGGGATTGGCAATGGCATCTCCTGAAACCAATGATCGTACTAGCTTTAATGGAAGCATCAACAACCCCCCCCCCCCCCCTCCTCTCACTCTCCGAAGAAGAGAAATTCTTTAAAGTAGCGGGATTGTTACATATTGTTTCACGATCGTATTGTGTTGTGTTGATTGTATTGAATTGTTTTGATGAATACAATATTTCGATAGATTGATTCGTTTCCCGTCGTTACATAATGTAATGTCAGACATCAGCAATTTGAAGGATAAATCTTAAAAAAAAAAAGTATAGTACGGTGTAGAGCTATCATAAAAAAGTACATTAAAAGATAAAATATAATTATTAAATAATAAGCGAAAGACAAAATGAGAACAAAGGTAAGGTAACGACGTAATCACACCAAATCAGTTGTTACATAAATGAGACTTTTCGTCGTCACCTAACGATGAATTTAACAATACGGTATAATAAAATTTAAATAACTATAAAAAAAAACATTATATTTAAACTAATTCTGCTTTACTTGAATCGAGAGTCTATCGAAACCCTCTCTATCCGCCAAGATAGGGTAAGGTGTGCCTACACTCTACCCTTCCCAGAACCCACTTATGTGATTACACTGGATATGTTGTTGAAATATTTAAACTAACAACACAATACAATACGATAGGTAACAACCATCCAAACAAGCTGTAGCGACTAATCTCTTTTTTGTCCTACATGAAGAATTATTATTTGAAAATAAACTAGTAGTACAATATTTGGAAAAGATATCTGATTCTAAAAGCTCCCGGCAAAAAGAAAATCAAAATAAATAGTAATTGCTACTTGGGGGACATGGCCTAGAATATAAATTGCCACAAAAATAGATACACAAAATCAAGAACTTAAAAAGAGAAGAAAACAAAGAGGTTGAACTCAACGTGCTGTACTTGATTACAGAGAAGAGATGGTAGATGAAAAGGAAAGAGAGATTAGAGTGGAGGGATCCAGAGAGATATGGCATGAATGAAAGATAGAGAGATGAGCAAACGTGGCAATTCAGTTTAAGGTTTTAGACTTTAGAGACACCTACATAGGAGAAAAAATGACGAGAATGGTCCTTTTTGTTTGGTAGTATGTTCAAAATAGTAACCTAAGTATCATCTAAGCAATTTTGGGTCCTTTAAATTTCTCTAAAATGAGTATTTTTGATCTCCGCAAGATATTTATCAGACTTCGATTGTTAGATTTAACCGGAACTGGTGAAAATTGAATTTTTTTGAAGGAGAACTCACTTTTGGAAGTACAGTTTTTGCAGTTTATGTTATTTTTGGTCTATTTCAAAAGTCTGGTATAACTCTTTAAGGTGCGATTTTTGTTAATTTTTGTCTAGTGTAACTTTTATGTTACAGTTCTGTGATTTTGACGAAAATTTTTGGTGTTTATGGTTAAATATTTTTTTCACAGTTCTAGTTAAATTTAGCCATCAGACTTTGGTAACTATCTTATTGAGATCAAAAGTGTACAAACTTAAAAGGACTAAAACGGCTCATATGATATTTAAGCGACTATTTTGAACCTACTACTAAAGGTAGACCATTTTTGTCATTTCTCGACACAAGATGATGGGAGGAGGAAACTATGAAAGTCAGAATTGCCCTCAGATTGACTATCGTGGCTCTAATATATTACTCTTATTCACTCAGGCAAAGGTCAAACGTGAGGCAAAAAAAAATTAATAAGTTTGTTGCTAAACATCAAACGTGATATTCCTCACTACTCTTCTTCTACGTTAACGGCTTCATGCAGAACAATAACAATAATCAGAATCCCTCTGCTAGATAAACTGGGGGGAGTTTGCTAAAAGGCCACTCTGAACACTTATTTAGGTAAAAGGCCATAAGTTTCAAAGAATTGGCTAAAAGGCCACTATTTATGACATCATCAAATGAATTCTTCCAAGTTGTCAACCCTAGACCCACAGTTTTAAAAAATACAAAACAGCCCCCAACCACCAACATTTAATTACCCCAATTGGAGCAGCCGACTTTTTTTTTGTTCCCCCCAAAACCTCAAAAATCGAGGCTCCCCATTTTTTGCACTTTTCCGATCCCGTTTTCGGCCAAATTTTCGGCTTTTCATCTAAAAATCAGTCCCAAACGACGGATTTCTTCCCTACTTCAGTCATTGTAACTTAAACCTCTTAGAAATCATTGAAAAGAAGCTCTAATTATTTTCACCATTGTTGTCAAAGCTCAATTATCAGGTGCAAATTTTGTCCACATCTACTAGTTGTGGAGTTCGTTTTGGGTTCTAAACCCTCTTGTGGAGTCAATTCTCCATTAAAAGAGTTGTATCCCTGCTGTTTTTTTTTTTGTCTGAATCTGGTACTGTTGTAAGTCTAGTCATCGACCAATTATATACCATAGCAATAGTCTATTATATCTCTAGTATGACGTCGATTGAAGAATATGTTATAGTAAGTGGTGATTACATGGGTGAATGGGTGGAGACCCCAAAATTTTGGAATTGGAATTTTGCGAGCAAGGTGACAGTGCCGATCGTCGTGCGTTGCAATGGTACGTATAACGATTCGGTTGAGAGTGTAAAGGAAAGCGGGGAGTTAGATTGTGAGCCCAGCGACTTGCGCATTAGTTATATGATTAATGGTCTACTCACTAAGGGAAAAGCTCATCTTTCTTTCATAATGAATGATAGGCATGTGGTATTGTATATGCTTGATGTTGCAGCTGATGGTTGTAGACCTGTTTTAAGAATAAATGTTGTTGAGAGGTCTCAAGCAGCATCAACATCAGTAGTACTACCCCCATCCCTACCCCCACAGCAGCTAGTTGATGCAAATTCAATGTAAAAAGAGAGCATGGGTGATCATTTAATGGATGTGGATGATCATGATATTGATGTCGAAGAGTGTGATAGGCAGCCTAGTGGATCACAAACCAACCATGCCTTCAATGATGGAACTGATTTTTACATCTGACAAACATTAGATAGCAAGGAACATTTAAAAATTTTGTTGAAGAAAGCAGCAATAAAGAGGTCGTTCGATTTCGTACCGATCAAGAGTAATATCAAACACTATAAGGTGGAATGCATATCTCCTAATTGTCGTTGGATGTTGCAGTGTAGTAAGTATGAGAGCTCGGATAGGGTTCACATTTACAAGTACGTTGGGGAGCACACTTGTGGTGTTGAACATGTTATGAGCCTTCATAAGCATGCCTCGACACTTGTCATTGCATCAGTCTTGATGAATGACTATATTGAAAACAAAGGGCCATCGACAAAGGAAATCCAAAGGACGATTTTTAAGGAGTTTCATTGTAAACCGAGCCACTGGAAGTGTTAGAAGGCTGGTATAATTGCTAAGAACTGGGTTAAGGGGACACCGAAGCACGGGTATGGTTGCTTACCAGCTTATTCTTACATGGTTGAAAGTCTAAATCCAGGTTCTAGAATTTGCATCAGGCTTGCGGATGACAACAAGTTTTTATATTACTTCGTGTCTTACGCAGCTTGCATTCGAGGATATCCCACATGAGAAAAGTTATTGTCGTTGATGGCACACATTTATACAACAAGTACGAGGGTGTCTTGTTGTCTGCCGTCGCACAGGACACTGAGAACCATGTCTATCCTATTGCATTTTGCGCTGTGGACAAGGAGTGTGATGATTCTTAGACCTACTTCTTCCAGCAGCTCAAGTTTACAACCGCCGATGAACCAGACTTGTGCATCATCTCTGATAGACACAAGAGCATAGCCAAAGGTATTTCCGGGACCTATGAGCATGCTCACCATGGACTTTGTATGAAGCATCTTTCTGAAAACCTCCGAAATAATTTTCAATGTGGAGATTCTCTTCATGCATACTTTAATGCAGCAAAGGCATATGGTCACGAGGAGTTCGATGAACATTTTCAGCAATTCAGGGATAAAAGCCTTGAAGCAGCTCAGTGCCTTGAGTTTAAGATTGGATTTGAAAAGTGGACCAGGGCACGTTTTCCAGCCAACATGTACGATGTTCCTACATCAAACATGGCCGAGTCGCTTAACTCAATATTGAGGGATGAAAGAGAGTACCCCGTGTCTGCCATATTCACTTCCATTTCTAGGAGGTTTGCTGAAATATTTAGGCAGAGGCATGCAGATATCGGCGATTCAAATAATATATTTGTGCCTTCGGCTGAAATAATGTTAAGGGAAAAGATGACTGAGGGCGATTCCTTGTTTGTCAGTATTATAAATAGGGATGCCGACGAGTTCACCGCTATCAACAGTGGCAGAACTGTCAAAGTCAATCTACTCAATAAAACATGTTCTTGTAGAGAGTATGACTTGGTGAAATTACCGTGCGCTCACGCCATGGTAGCCTTGAGATTGAAGTATGGAAATGGATATGGTTCAAGCATCTACAAGTATTCTTCACCGATGTATAAAGTTCAATCTTACATCATTGCATTTGCTGAAACTATCAATGTAGTCCCTCCAGAGTCTGAATGGGTTGTGCCCGAGAAGTATGCAAAGATGTATATTGCTCCACCTCCTTATGAGCCCAAACTTGGAAGGAAGAGAATAAATCGTATCCCTGGCATCGCATAATATTTTAAGCACAGAGGATGTGTAAAAAAGAGGAGAAACAACTGCTCACTTTGCAAAGGAAGCGGCCACAAGAGAACAACGTGCCGAAATAGAGAGGAATGAACTTGATTTATTTTTCAATGTATTTCATTGTATTTTTCTTGTACTTTGCAGTGTTTTGTTCTTCAAATAAATATTTCAGAGAATTGAATGCCAGTTCAATATTAATCAACTATATAATGGTATATAATAAACCTATATCTACTAGGTATAGTACACAATAAACTTAGAAGCTAATCTACAATAGACCATGTATATGATCTATAATCGTTTTAAAAGCCCAGCGACTGCCGAACCACCCAATGTCACGAATAAAAATTCGAAAAGCCTGTGGTTATGTCTAATAAAACCCATATTTAAACGCTACCTCCATTCGTATTTACACACGTCGCTCATCTATTGGCCGACAGTTCACTAAACCGAGGCGATGAGTCTATAAATTGCCTGGGCCTATTTGAAAAGTTCATCTCATCACTCTCATCAAAAACTCTCCCAAAAGTTGATCAACAATGCCGAGAAGGATAAGAAATAGAGGTGCAAAACGTCACCCCCAGTATCGAGCACCACATCCTGAGGTGCTACTCCTCAGGAATGATTTTTAGAGGCTCTTTAGGGGCCTCGGCGAGGATCGTGAGCGGTTGGAAACTACCATCGTAGAATCATATGCATGTTGCGTGTGCTTCTAGAGCTCGAGGGTTTTGACCCCGATGGTCGGATCCCCCCCCCCCCCCACCCACCAAAAAAAACCATCCCCTTAGTTTAGTAGTTTTTTAGTTTATTTTTGTTGGGTGGTGTTTGAAGGGTGTTTTTTTTTTTTTGTAAATCACATATATTAATGAAATCAACGTTTGCTATGATTTTTGTGTTCTTTTGATATTTTCTGCTTTCTGTTGATTTAATGTTGTTTGTTGAGTGGAGTAATAACCAAACAAATACCATATCTATAATAGCCAGAATTTTTGGTCTATTATAGACCTCCATGTTGATGATCGATTATAGACCACACAAATAAAGGGGATTGTTTTGGAATGAGAAGCTTGGTGAATGGGCACAAGTGTAAAGCTCGTAAAAATAATTAAAAATAACAAAATAAAAAAATGTCAGCCCCCAAACCCCAAACTCAAAAAGAAAAAAAATCCCAAACTGTGTAAATGTAAGGGAGCGTGGATAGGTCGATCATAGACCAGCAGTTTACAATAGCCAAAGGATATAGTATATTGTAGATTACATTGTAACACCTCGTAACGTCGGACGAAAGTTTGACTCATAAGATGATAATATAATGGAACCAATATGAGGGTTATAGAAAGTGTTTTGAAAACCAATTAAGTCATAAGAAATGTCTTTGGTCAAAGAAAAGTTGGAAGCCACTCTACGAGGCATGTTTGCAAGTGAGTTTATGGAAGGTCTTACTTCCAACGACCATAACCCATCAATTAATTTGGATTTTGGGAAAACTTCCTTGATTAAAGTTGTATCCCCTTGCAATAGCTTTCCAACGGTATATTATGGGCCTCAAACGTACATCTTTGCAAAGAGTTATGTCCATTATACGACAGACTGTCCGAGTAGAAGAATTTTGACGGACCATTTGACGGTCCGTAGAACATTTTGACGGTCCGTAAAACATTTATACGGTCCGTCAAATGGTCACAGAGAATCATATTTTGCTGGGCAGTTTTACGGTTCATTTTGACGGTCCGTAAAACAATTATACGGTCCGTCAAATTGACTCAAGCCAGCGTAAAATGGTCACAGAAAACCATATTTTGCTGGGCAGTTTTACGGTTCATTTTGACGGTCCGTAAAAAAATTATACGGTCCGTCAAATTGACTCAAGCCAGCGTAAAATGGTCACAGAAACTCAATTTTTGCTGGGTAGTTTTACGGACCATTTTGACGGTCCGTCAAACAGTTTGACAGTCCGTAAAAAATGGGCGTAGAATTGCCCGATGGGTCAGATTTTAAGATATTAATAAGAGACCCAAACTCATTTTTTTCATTCCCATTTCTCCTACACGACTCAAGGGTTCTCTAAAGCCATCCAAACACTTCATATGCAAGAATCCAAGTGAAACTAAAGATCCACTTCATCAATCCACAAAAACTAAGTGTGAGAAACACATCAAATCCATTCAAGTCAAGAAATTCCATGGAAGGTGGAACTAGGATTTTGTTCAAGTGAAGCATTTCAACTCAAGGCTTATTCCTACAATAACTAAGGTAAGTTTTATGATGTTTCATGATGATTAAAGTGTTGATAAGTTCTTGGGAGAATAGTAACTGGGTTTGATAAAGAGAATTATATGAACTATGCTAGGGTTTTTGGATTGTTGACTTGAGATTGTTGTATTCATATGGGTGATAGAGAATGATGTTAATTACATCTAATTAAGATTGTAGAATCACCTAGGAGTAATAGAATGGGAATTGGGTGAAGAAATCACCATTAATGGAGACTGTAGAGCTTCATGCCCACTAAGTGTTTGACAAAATGCTTAGATGACCAAAGCATGAATATTATTGCTAATATAGAATCCCTTTGACTTGTATTGATATAGATCAAAGTTGAAAGGGTTGACGAACATTGTATTACGCTCAAAGGCTGGAATTAAGGTATATGAGGTTAACTATCTACGCTAGGGAATATTCATGATTCTCCCTACGCCTCATTCTTCATACTTGTCCGCAATTTGACTTAGAATATAGTTTAGCCCTAGTTTCATGATATGATATAGAACTGTTATCTTCTAGGGTTGCAGTTACAGAATTCGTTCATGGTTGTCACTTTGAACATCATGAACTCAGCACGTAATCATTATAGACTTATGCATTGTTATCACATGAGTCTCAGTCAGTGTATAACCAGTTATTTGCATAAGTCCTATAATCAGAAACAGTTATCATGCTATCAGCTATAGCCAGTCTCAGTCTTGGAAATTGTTAATGTTGAAGACCTGTATCTGTATTTTTGGGCCCTAGGCCACAGTTTATGCATACGTATTGCTTAGGCCAGAGGCCACAGTTTTTGTGCACATTATTTGGGCCCCAGGCCACAGTTATATTTACAGTTTTACAGGTGATTCTTCATCCAGAACAGGGAGTACTTCAGCTTCTTGCTTTCCTGTTTAGTTCAGTTTCAGTTTCAGTTTCAGTTCCAGTATTTTATTGCTTCAGTTGCTTTATATACCAGTACAATTCAAATGTACTGATGTCCTTTTTTATTGCTTGGGGGCCTGCATCTCGCGATGCAGGTAACGATACACAGGTTGACGACTCAGCTAATTAGGAGTGCACGTATCAACTACTGGTGAGCCCCACATTCCTTCGGGGCGTTGTCAGCTATCCAGTTATTTCAGTTTATAGACAACTCTATTATTTAGTACTCTTAGAGGCTTCATAGACACAGTTCAGACAGTCAGACATTTATTAGGATAGCCTTGTTGGCAGTTGTTCAATCGTTTTGGTTTAGCCGTGTTGGCTACAGTCAGATATATTTCAGATTGTCTATGTATTTCCGCATTATGATTTCAGCCAGACCTTTAGTATATCATCATGTGTTTAGTTGTTTCCATATTCAGTCATGTTTTGATATCACATGTTGATTCAGTCAGCCAGTTAGTTCGCTCGGTCACATGCAGTCAGGCACCGGGTGCCGTGTTACGTCCAGGCCCAGGTTCGGGGCGTGACATACATAGTTGGTCTATACTCTACTAGTAGTGATATATAAACCAGGACCACTATTTGCCTAAAAAGGCTATAATTAAATAAAATAAAATAAATAAAAATATGTGATGCTATTTAAACAATGTAGTAACACTTTAATACATCATATGAGAGTCCCTATCCATTATAGACATTATCAAAAGAGCTTTAGAACAAGTAATGGTCCTTAATCATCAAATATGGCACGACCCAACCGGAGGCCATGACGGATACTCGGAGCTAACCTACCGAGCATCTCAGAAAGTACATCTCATAATCATATCTGAGTGGGCCATAAAGCTAACTCATAAATGTCATAATCCGCAAGGGACACAAGCCCAAAACTGTATATGTATAAATGTTATCAAACCGATCTCAAGTACAGAAGCCGACAAGGCTATCAAAATATGATGATACAACAAAGTATAGACTAAGATGATCATAGAACCTCTAACCGTACATATTTGTCTACGAGCCTCTACTGGAGTGCATAACATAATAAGGACGGGACAGGATCCCGCCATGTCCATATATCTATACACAAAAGAACAATACCAGCTGAACTGTAGCTCCAGAACAAATGGAGCGCTCCTGTAATAGCGCTGATGGAGCAGCCTAGGGGTCTGGTCCGTTTCTCTGTCTACCTGCGGGCATGAACGCAGCGTCCGCAACAAAAAGGACATCAGTACGAATAATGTACTGAGTATGTAAGGCATGAGTAACAACATAATGAAAGAATGAAGATAACATAATATAAAAGAGATCAACATGTGCCTCTGAATGCTTTTTTAAGGTGGATGTCATGCATGCTTAACTTTTTTTAAAGAAAAAACTTTTTCGTACATACATATATATAGTATCCTGCCTGTCCATTTAGGCTCGGTGTTATATATATAGTATCATGCCCGACCATTAAGACTCGGTGTTATATATATAGTATCCTACCCGGTCATTAAGGCTCGGTGTTATCATTATATCATCATCATCTCGCGTCTGGGGCATCCCGCGTCCGGGGTAGCATCATAAATTGCCCACTGCAGTGGTGTTCACATCTACATGCTTTCCCGGCGAACTATAGCGCGACGCCGTGTGAGAAAATACATACATATATATAAATCATGCATGAGAGCCCAAATAAAAGCTATAAATCTATCGGAGTGACGTAAGGTTGGTAAACCTCCGATTATCATTATAGAACTATCATCATGAACATATCTCACCTTGAAAGAATAAAATCATAAAATGAGATTAACATCAATGAATATAATCAATAATCATGAAACAAGCTCAACAATATCATGAGAACATCAAAAACCATAAGCTTTTGAATCTCTAGAAATGAAATCATCATTACGGAATACATTTGTCAACATTATCATAGGAATCTTAGAATCATAAGCTTTTAGCATTTTTAAGAATAGGAACATCTTGGATATCATGATTAGGTTCGCAACAAAGGAATCATGCCTTTAGAAAGAAAGGGACAACCTTAACATACCTTGTCGTCTCTTTAACTACTTAACGCTTATCCTTCCAAATTTGCAAATCTACATTCAAGATAATTTGCACTAAGGTTAATTCGATGAAATGCTTATGAGGTCAAACCAAGCTATTAAGTAAGCTAATGAAATTTGGGTAGTATTTCCCCTTACTCTTCAATCACCTCAACATATACAACAACCCACAATAACAATATCAAGTTTACAAAAGTCCTTAAATAATCTTTCACTGCCCATACAAACAATATACACTAAACAACCCAAGGTATACCAATATATAATAACAATATACACTTCCTTTCTTCCAAATTAAGAAGCATAATCTCATCAACATAAAAAAAAAATAGATATTAGCCATATACATGGAAATTGGCTTAACAACACATCCACAGCATGCTCAAAACAGTCCATGAACTCAATAACTACAACACAGCCCTTTATGACCTTTTCTCCATAACTATTTTCAATTCTAAGACTTGATAAACCTTCAAATCAACTTAACATAAGAGACAAGATGAAAAACATACCTTGTACTTGAAGAACTTCAACTCATACAACTTTCTTCAAGATCAAACTCACCACAACATCACGTAGAAGCAAGAACAACCGCTTTTCACGAACTAGTTTAGCGTAATCTTGTTGAATTCTTGATCAATAGGGCTATAAGTGCTTAGCGGATGTGTTAGGAGGTTTCTAGAACTTATGAGGGTGTTGAATGATGAAACAATAGGGTTGATGGGGGTATTTGTACCCCTTAGAAGTCGGTGGAACCGACTCCAAATTTGGCCTTCGCCTTCGCGAAGAGCCTCTGCCAGCCAATTTTGAAACATCCATAACTTTCTACTCCGATGTGATATCGACGAACGGTTTGTTGAGTTGGAAAGAAGACCCGCTGAACTTCAGCTTTCATAGGTTAGGATTCCGTAACTCCTCGTATTCTAGGAGATATACCTCTCTAAATTTGACCCAAAATTTATGTCCAAAATTCTGCCAATTTTTTCCAAATTTGCGACAAACTTATTTTCTTTGATTTGTTTGATACCGAAACCTTTAGACACTTTCTTAACACTTGTTAAGAGTATTCCTTAACCTTATAAGAGTTCCATGACCTATCCGAGCTTACATTAGTTTACTCACAACACAAACGACGTGAGAATTTTCGAGGTGTAACAAAATATTTGCCTAAAAAGGCTATAATTAAATAAAATAAAATAAATAAAAATACTTGATGCTATTTTAACACTATATTAACACTTTATTATTATTATTAGAGTCTCCATCCATTATACACATATTCCAAAGAGCTTTTAGAATAACTAATGGTTGTCCTTGGAACAAGGCTGTGCTTTGAGAACATTAGCTTATTGTCAGACTTATTGGATAGTAGTGTTGTTGACACCTAATTTTTGACCTCCCGTAAGTTATTTTAATCACTTGGGGTCACCGGGAAATAAGTGAATAAGCTGAATATTTCTGATAGCCTTAAATGATTTTTACAAAATGCCCAGATCAATATTTCTTCCTTTTAAATTAGTAAAAAGGTTTTTCATGCATCATGTTTTATTTATAGAATAATAAATAATTTTCAAGATATTTGGTTGAATTATTTTAAAAGAGGAAAGAGAGAAAGAAGAGGAATTCTTGTTTAATCATTTAAAATTATTTTCTTAAACATTTTTTTTCTTTTATTTTCACCTCTGAAATTTGGATAATTTAAATAGTTTAAGTAATTAATTATTCACCTTTTCTTTACTACTCCTGATTTTTACAAAAAATAAGCATAATTGCCCTTTAATGATTTGATTAAGCTAGTTAATTAATTAAATGATAATTATTTGCAAAAAACTGAGCCCCTTATTATAGATATTTTCCTTTTTCTTGATTTTTTGCCTTGATCACAATTAATTTAATTATTCTTTCATTTTAAGGAATTAGCTTATATTTTTAAGAAATTAGCCAGTTGGTATTTAACTTAAAATCATATGTTTGTCCTAATTTTCAAAAATTAGATTAAAAAGGCCATAATTGAAATAAGTACATTGGGCCAATTAATTAAAGTTTCAGGCCCATCAACGATTTAACCGACCTTTAAAATTATTATTTTTCTCTTTTCTTTATTATTATAAAATGCGTTGCAACCTAATTTTCCCCGTGGTTTAAATTTTCTCTAAGAGTATTTTTAAATTATAAATAGTTAATAACTAGATATATTCAGCATATACACCAAGTATACACACATATATGTGAGATATATGTGTATACACTTGGTGTGTACACAAGAAAAGGCCCTATTTTTATTCCTTAAGAATCAGTTGGATCGAGTCCAAGCCCAGTGGGGCTGACCCGACCCAAGTCGGCTGATAAGGGGAAAATCCCCCTTTCATTTATCATTTTCTCCAAGGCCAAATGGCCCCTAGCCTTTCTCTCATCCCTTCCCTTTTCCCCATACAACAAACCCTAGCGCTGCCAGGCTTCGAGCCTTCTCTCTCATTCTAGAAATGGCAAAGTTGCAGAGCGTACAAGGCTTTGCAGCCTTCATACACGCTTTTTGTGTGATAAGCATTAATGATCCAACCCAGTTTCGTCTTCTTCCTCCCAAACACGGTATAAGTCGTTTTCACTTTCAATTTTCCTTTTAATTTTTTGAATCTAATACACGATTTCCTGCATTTGTTCTTTATTTTCGTGATTATGTTGTTGTATTTGTTCAATTATCATTGGTTAAGTACAAACGAGCCAGATCGAGTATAATAATACTCAGATCTGGCCATGCGTTCTTAGTTCTGGTTGATTTCAACTGTAGATCCTTTTACAAAGGCCATTTGAGTGGAAAAATGTTAAGTCCCATATCGTTAATTTGAAGTTCCTTCACAGTTTCGGAGTTCTATAAATAGAACCCCAACCTTCATCACAAAAACAAGTTTTCAGAAGTTAAAAAATCAATAGGCTAGAATTTTAAGTCAAAAACTTGAAATTTAAACAAAAGTATAATTTTAGACTAAAAAAAACCTCTATGTCGGGTTTGAGTCCCTTAGTCAAAAAATTTATTTATTTTTCCTTCTTTGTGGTTGAGTTTGAGGGTGGAAGCACAAGGAGCTTTTGAATCCATTCTTGACAAAAGACTGCATCGAAAAAAGGTTATACCCAACCCCTTTTATATTTTGTCATTCTATTTATAAGTTGATATTTAGTCTGTGTTATTAAGTGTTCTTGATTGGTGGCATTATAGTAGGATTTTGACTTAAGTACTGTTTAATAAGCCTTAAGATGAACCCTTTCAGAACATGATGCCTTATTTATTTTATGTGCCTAATCTAGTATCTCATTATTTGGTTTAAGTTGGATGTCCTAGATTTGTGCTAACCCTTTGCAAAAGAGTTTGAGATTCTTGGAAACTGGAAATGGTCTATATAACCTTTTTGATAAAGATCAACAATGCACCATTAATATACACATATTGAAATAAGAGGTGTTTAGTTTAATCAGAGAATACATGGGATGTTGTAAGGCAGTTGGAATATTGATTTGGATTGTATGACTCTTTGGTAATACTGCTTGGTGTTAGAAAGTCATAATGTGATAATACCCATCTCCAAAGGGATTCATGACTTAAGCACCTTTCTAGTTATGTCTGAGGACCTTTGTTTTGCATTATTGAACATGTCCTGGATTACCATCAGTTGATTTGTGATATTTTTCTTTTAAAATAAGACTACCCTACTCCTATCTTACCATGCTTAAGTGAGAACAACTTTAAAACTGTGCCTAAAGAGTGTGTGTGAAAATGTGTTGTCTTCTATGGCTGATGCTACATTGCTGTAAAAATACCGTAAGTTGACCCTTTATGTGATTTGTTCTTATTCTCTATTAGCTTGTTAAACTGTATAAGTGTGCAGTAATTGTTTTGACTTTGGTAAATATGGTAAAAAAGGATTAGGGATACATGCAGATTAAGAATTCAATATTTCATTAAATAAGAAACCACCATGCTCTTTCTTAGAATCAGTCTAGCTTATTGTTTCATTTTGAAAGCAAGTTAAGTTAAAACAAGGTTAATAGCTTAGACATGCTTTTGTTGGGAAATTAATGTGTTTGAAGTTCTTATTTGATTATGACCTCCTGATTAAGCCTGACTAATGAAAATAACCAGCTTGTGGTGGACAATGTAAGGAGGTACTGAGTGGACTTAGCCTTAATAACTAATCATTATTAAGTTAGAGGTTTGAATAGGCAAATCAGAGATAGAACCACAATGAGAGTTAGGATAGGAAGGTATTGAAAGAAGACTGTTAGAAGGAAAAAGAGGTTAGGCTAAAGATGAACCCTTAGGTTGTTAAAAGTGATATTACTCTGCTAATTCAGTCTATTAAAACATGACTGGAAGGGGGGGGGGGGGGAGGGTGAAACTTCCTAGACTAGCTTGAACCTTTTGCATATTCATGAGAAGAACTCTGTCTAGAGACTAGATTGGTAAGGGATTTGAGCCAATCTTTTGCTAAGTAATTAGTCCCTTCAGAACTGGAATAGAAATCTAAGATGTTTTCCATGTGACCTGTTTATGAAGATGCCATATTGTTTCTTGGCACCTGCATGATAGTTCAGGGATTTGTTTCATTTGCCAGTTAATGTCTATCTTTCCTCTTCCCTTTTCTCTTCCTTTTTTCTGTGAACCTTGTTATGTCAAAGGCTTAAAGGTTTGGTTTTTCTTAGGTAATAAAGGATATTTATTAAAAATGAGAATTGGTTCATGGCCATTTGGCAATTTTCTTACTTGAACTCTCTTTTGTATTCTATTTGAAGGTTCTGAATGTTTCAAAAGAAAGTAATCATGCCACATCTAAGATCAAACTGCCCATTTAGCATGTGTTGTTAAATCATAAGATTTAGTACATGAGTTCTATTGAAATATAACTAGATTAAGACAAAGATGGAAATTTGCCTACTGTCCACTATTTGAATAATCTGTGTTTGGGCTTGATCTCCAATACTCTGTCTAGATATTCTAGTTGTCCTTATCTCCTTAATTGTCTCATGCACATTTTCCATGGTTTGGCCAGATGAAGTTTGCAATGTGACATAACCTGTTGAATTCCTAGACTGATCTAAGTTAGTTCTGTGAAGTAGTTTAATGAACTTGTTGATGACACCTTGACTCATGTTGTTGATTCTATATGAATTTTTGCTGGCTTCTGGTGGTGAAAAATGATCCTAATCCTAGCCTAAATGACCCTGCCCATTTATATGTCAATGCATTTGAAGTTGCTAAGACACTTGGTTGTAAGTAAATTCCTGGTAGCAAATATTCTTTGTGATTAGAAAAGATTGAAGGTAAGCTAAAAAACCACATGGCCAGGAAGAGTCTTTTCAAAAGGTGCATTGAGAGGGGATCTAAAAAGTAGTGATCATGGCACTATTGGATTCACCCCACCTTCCCTTTGTATAAAAGGAACCATGGCACTTTCCTAAGCCCATGGTGGTGCATGCTGACTGAATACATCTTTCCAAAATCATGTGGATCTTGTTGCTAGGACCTAAAGGATTTGTCTAAAATCAAACATGCATTGATAAGTGGCTTAGTAAAGGCTTATTGGTGAACTTAGGAGCATCTGTACATGACTGAATTGGAATACAAAGGGAAGAACTTAAAGGGAAATAAGAAACTTGGATAAGTAAGAGATTGAAACTGAAACAGAGTTATAAGAAACTGTTGCGGTCATGTAGGTCCTCTTTTTTTTTTATATTCCACCAAGGGGACATGAATGATTTTATGCATCTTTTCCATGCTATTTGTGCAGCCTGCATGATTCTACTTGATTGTTTTCATCTTGTTGAGTCTAACTGGGACTTGAAAGTCCGCCCACCTGCCATGTTTATGTGTTTAGCTGAATTGAAATTTATTTCTTTTCTCATGTTATAACTGTCAGCTCAGTCTACACTTGGCTTTTGTAAACTATAACTTGGAATATATTTTCCCATTTACTAGGGTCCGTTTGGTTCTCTATACATGTGCAGCGTGTGTTTATGACTGAATTCTACATTGGAATCTGCTATGACTGTACATATTCATAAAGAAACAGATAAGCTTATTTGGCATAGACCACTTTTGGCTTAAAGTAATGCATAGTATGATGAATATATTCATGTTCCTTGGTGTGATTAAGTGGCAGTAATGATGTATAGTGAAATATTATCTTTGATTCTTAGGGGTTATATTTTGCATTTTTCTTCTGTATCCTGGGTTGAAGGCTAAACTGTTCAATGATATCTGATTCTAATTTGGCATTTGTGTTTGATTGTGGTAATGTTGAAGATCATTTGGGGTTGGTCAAACCTTCCCCCAGTGCCAGTCATGTTTGGGGTTCGATGAAACCCCTTGAATCTTGCGCTACACTGGGAATAAGGATGGTGGCAACCACCCTAATCTCATTCCAAAATACTCAGCCCACACATCACTAAAGTGAACTAGGAGAAAAAGTATCATGTAAGAGCAGTTTGGTTACTTCTATCTTAATATTATTACTATACGTGTATATCTTCTATGTACATTATGTGAATTTTATAGGATCCAGTCTAACCAATTTCCTTTTCTTCCCCCCCCCCCCCCCCCCCCCCCCCGACTTTCGCATAGCCACTTGGGCCGAGGACACAGCCTCTCTAAAGGCCCAATAGGACAATTCTTTCAAATTTCAGCTAAGTACGAGCAAGGGAAGCTAATATGCATTTATGAAGGCCCCAACCATGGGTTAAAATGGTTAAGGGGGCTTGGTGCACCCTGAGTTATTTCATTCTTGTTGTATGATATGTTTACCTTCATACTTGTATTTGTAAACTCACAACATTATTGGAAACCAAATGGTTGGAACTAGACGCTTTAGGCAAACGGTACTTAAGCCGTTTAGTGGGACTTTAGGCTCCCTCACGAATTTCAAAAATCCTTCTTATTTTTCTTATTTTCAAAGAGGATTTATAAAAGAGGCAAATTAGATGGTTTTCCTATAAAAATGAATTAGATTTAGAAATTCGGGTAGATGTTAGCATATAAACACTTTTTACCAGAATTATTTGTCAAAGTCCTCATTTCAGAATTAAAAGGAACACTGCTCTTTTTCATAACAAAACCAGTTGTAAAAAGAAAATAAGAGGTTTTGTATCACGGTGAACTCAAAAATCAAATAAAAAATGTATGCTATGCCTTACTTTAAAAGTTGGCACGGTTTTGGATAAAACCTAACAAAACAAAACCGAGTTTTGGGCTAAGGCCCACCAAATTACCATAAGCCCAGATTTAAGTTCAAAACTGGTCTTAGGGTTTATTTTTAAAAGACCAATAGAAATATGTCTTGGGCCAGAGCCCATTAACACTTTTATCAAAAATCATCATAACTCTTTTCCCTTTAAAATAAGTATAAGCTTATAAGATTTTGAAAATTTCTTATTTCCAAAAACATATGGTCGGCTGTTGTCCTTGCAAATTCAATTTATTTTTGCGGTCCAATGCCGAATCAAGATGATTTCTTTTAAAGAAAATGTGCTAAAACATCCTTTAATAGAAGTAGAATAATAAGTAAGGAGTTCTTGGAGTGCGTATATGATTGACCCGAACCAAGTGTGGATTAAGGCATGAACTGGAAATACATATATACGTTATCATAAATAATTTCCCTCTTTACAAAAATATCATTTATCCTCATATATAAGAGGAAAGATATTTGTTGGTATATGATAGATCCAACCTAAAAATAGCCCATATATAAGGGAACTATACTCAATTTTTTAAAAAAGAACTTGATATGCAATAAAAGGACAGATATTTACGGGAATTTACACTAAATAAATAGTTCATGCAAATACCCAGACATTGGAATTCGAAGGTCAACCGTATAGTACGGATCCTTAATATTAGGGTGCCTAATACCTTCTCTAGGGGATCACCAGAACCCTTACCTAGAACTTTGGATTAAGAAGGATTTTTCACGGTGAATGAATAAACCCTTCAAAATTGGTTTTCCTAATTTCCTAAAAATTAGGTGGCGACTCTTTTAAAATAAAGTCCGAAAGAGCACCAACGAGTTCGAAGTAACTTTTTCCGAGCGCTAACGCCGCCGTGAAAATGTGAACCGTTACAAGTGTTATGATTACCATTAGTTGTTCTAAAAGCTCTTTGGATCATGTGTATAATGGATGGGGACTCTAATAATAATAATTAAGTGTTAATATAGTGTAAAAAAAGCATCAAGTATTTTTATTTTATTTAATTATAGCCTTTTTAGGCAAATATTTGATGATTAAAGGCCATTACTTGTTCTAAAGCTCTTTGGATCATGTGTATTTTTTTTTTAAATTGTTTTATTACATAGGGGGTAGGGGAAATAGGGAGGGGATTACAATGTGGGGATTCGAACCCTCACCAACAAGGTGAAAGTTCAGGTAGCCAACCAACTGAGCTACTAGATCCCTACTTTGGGTCATGTGTATGATGGATGGGGACTCTCACATGATGTATTAAAGTGTTACTACATTGTTTAAATAG
Source organism: Lycium barbarum (assembly GCF_019175385.1). NCBI lineage: Eukaryota > Viridiplantae > Streptophyta > Magnoliopsida > Solanales > Solanaceae > Lycium > Lycium barbarum. Next base: position 15,661,997 of record NC_083339.1, on the reverse strand, counting down.
CATCAAGTAGTTTTATTTATTTTATTTTATTTTATTATAGCCTTTTTAGGCAAATAGTGGTCCTGGTTTATATATCACTACCAGTAGAGTATAGATCAACTGTGTAATCTACAATATACTATACCCTTTGGCTACTGTAAATTGCTGGTCTATGATAGACCTATCCACGCTCCCTTAGATTTATGCAGTTTGAGATTTTTTCTTCTTTTTGAGTTTGGGGTTTGGGGCTTGACATTTTTTTTATTTTGTTATTTTTAATTATTTTTACGAGCTTTACACTTGTGCCCATTAACCAGGCTTCTCATTCCAAAATAGTCCCCTTTATTTATGTTAATATTACTACCAGTAGAGTATTGACCAACCATGCAATCCATAATATACTTTATAGATCAGGTATTTTGTTTGGTGATTAATCAACCAACTTGGTCTATAATAGACCAAAGCTTGTGGATATTTCGACTTAGCATTATTTCGACTGCAACGGTAATAAAATTAGAATTTTAAACTTACAACGGTAACATTTAGCTTCATCCACGTATAAAACAGACCCAAAATGCCAAAACTCCTCCATTGTCTCTTCTCTTCATCAAATTCTTTCATCAAAATCACAAAATATCTCAGCTATCTGAAACATCTCAACCAAATAAACTCGACAAATGTTTCTGCGGTGACGACGCTATCTTGAGGACATCACACACCCTAAAGAATATAGGTCGCAGATTCTTTACTTGTGCAATTGGAACTGTGAGTTTCTAGTTCCTAAGGCATTTTTCTTTACGTGGTTTCACTATAAAAGCCTCTAATTGATTGGCGTTTTGTTAGGAAGATGGTGGTTGCGACTATTTCAGGTTTATTGAACCCCATCCCGATAGAGTAGCAAAGAAATCTCAAAAGAGCCCAGGAGGATCTAACTCAGCACAATCTAGATTAATACCCAAGTTTGAAATGCAGCAAAGGCTCAACGAAGCTGAAGAACAGAGGGATCACTTGATAGTTTAGCTGAGAGACACCGAAATAGAGAGGGATGAACTAAAACAGAAGTTGATGGTGGCTGCAGAACAGAGGGATCAATTGTTGTGTGCTTCATTAGCAATGTTATGTTTGCTATTTGGAAATGTGTGATGGGTTTGTAGTGGGATTGGGTCTTTCATTTTGGGTGTATGTATGAAGTATTATTAAGAATATGAAGCAAATTTTATTTATATGAGTTTGCGTATAAATCTTATTCAGAGTCTATAATAATAATCATTGACTCACAGTTGATAATCATAAACATTAACTCAAGTCTATAATAAACAAAAACACATTCAAATCCATAGAGCAACAACACAGTTAGATAAAAATGTTGCAATGCTCCAACCTTGTCATAAATTACCTCTTACAAAATTTTGCTCGTCCAAATTCACAAGGAAAAAACACAGTTGTCATAAATTGTTTGTTAAAACTTAAAACAATTAAAAGTAAGAAATAAAATTATTTGTTAACATCCACCACACATAAATTAATTGTTTGTTAGAACCCAAATATCAAATTACTCCTTCGTGGAGCCATTAATTTCCTCGACAACAGTCGGCACAGCGTTTTCAGCCTCAAACACAACATCATCTTCACTTGTCACACTAAGGACTTCTTTTTCATTCTCAGCTTCAGCAATAGGGAGTTCTTTTTTCCTTCTCAACTTCAGCAGCATGGACTTCTTTTTCCTCTTCAACTTCAGCAGCAGGTACTTGTTTTTCCATCTCAACTTCAGCAGCAGACACAGCAGCAGGGAGATCTTGAGCAGTTAGCACATGGACATCTTGAGCAATTGGCATATGGACATCTTGAGCTTCTTGCTGGTCAACATCAACCTCATCATTAGCTTCATTGAGAGCTTCTTCTTCTTCTTCTTCTTCTTCTTCTTCTTCTTCTTCTTCTTCTTCTTCTTCTTCTTCTTCTTCTTCTCGCTCTTTCTAATTCTTTCCCCCTCAACATAAGCGACAAGAACCTTCAAAGACTCCTCAATCTTCTCCACACGCTGCTTCAGTTTCTCATGCTCCACTTGCCCTGATGGGTCCCCGCTTGGTGTAGTACGACCCATAGATGTCCCACTACCAACATTATCTTTTGTGGCTAAATTACCACCAACATCTTCCGAATGATTATTCTTGACCTCTTGAGTATAGTCCTCATCAAAATACTCCACGAACTCCTTCCGCGACCTACTAGAAGCCTTCGAGGAATGTTTTGGTGTAATCAAAACAGTCACGCCTTTAAGTTCAGTCACGCCTTCAAGTTCACGCTTCAACTCATCAATGATTGGATCATTAGTATCATCATCATATGGCACCAGATTTGTCATGTAGTCCTGCTCGGACTCAGGCACTGTAGGGATGAGGTAAGGGTGCACTATCTACAAATAAACAAAACATTAACGTTAAGCTCATCTTTTTGCAAAAAAATAAAAAAATAAAAGACTCCAAATTTATACCTCAGCAACTCCAGCTCTATTCTTAAATGGATCTCCTTCGGCAAATCGCTCTATCTTCTTGGTGTGCCACCTAAGAATCCTAGGAATAGGGAAAGGAACCTCCTCTGATTTCCCAGCATTCCTTCCAAGTGCAGGAAAAACTTCATATGCCCAGGCCTATAATCACAGAAATAAAAGCTAGTGAAAAATAAACAAGACACAGTCTATACTTTATTGCACCAGTGGTTTATAATATTTACCATGAATGCCCAGGGGAAGCCATAGAGCGCATATGATGCAACCTTTTTCTCCGTGTGCACCTGGTGGTGCTTGGGAATGTCTATCTTGTTCTTCAAGTAGTCCAGAGTGAGTTCAAATGATTCCTTTCCCCAAGGATAGCTCTTGAAGAACTCCAAATCGTCTGCCATTTTTATCAGGTCATGCTCCACACCCTTTGACACATCTTTGGCAAGAAATATTGTGTGCGCAAACCACACAAGACAACATTTCAGCTTTTCCTCTTTGTTCATCCTATGCCCTCTTACCATCGCCACTAGTTTTTCTGCAGAAATCTTTTTATTGCGACAAACTTTTGCGCAGAATCCTTCCCCTTTCTTAAGTACCATTTCCTCTCTAGTTCGGCTGGGATATGATCCACAGTTTAGACCAGTGATCAAAGCAAACTCATTCAAGCCAAAACATGCAGGCTTGTCATTCACTAAGAACCACATCTCACGCTTCTTCTACTCAAGCACATGACGAAGAACCATATAGTACACCAACATTCAATTGAATCTATTGAAGTGTTCTGATATTTTTCTAAAGTGACCAAAACAGGAATGCCTGAACATTTTCCTAAGTTTATGATCTTTTTGGGTTTTTTTAAAATCATCAAGCAATGTCAGCCTACTCCTAACCGAAAATTTTGCTGGAAATGATTCGTAATCATCCAGCCAATTGATCAGGCCATACTTGTCGACGTTAATTGTCTTTGCACAATATGGCAAGGACAAGGGACTATCATTTTCATCACCACCAGACCCTTTAGAAACATGAGGATCATCTCTTTAACCTTCCTCGACACTATACTCATCATTATTCTCTTTTGAGTACGCTTCATTTTCAGGTTGTAAAGTTTTTCTTTTTTTACCTTCTCGGCTAACTTCTCTACCTTTTCTTTTTCTATCATCAGATGTGGCCTTAGAACAGATTTGAATTATGTGCCCTCCTCTTCCTCTAGATCTAACCATTTTTTATAATCTATATACAAATAATACAGTGATGTTTATCATCCCCGACAAAAAAATAAGAATAATCGACAAAAAGTCTATTAATAGACCATGATGTTGTCACGACCCGCCCAGCGGGCCATGACGGGTACCCGGAGCTGACTACCGAGCACCTCGTATCGTACCACTATCGTCTTAACCTGTACGTATATAAACTCCATAAAACATGTACACACACATATATATATATATATATATATATATATATATATATATATATATATATATATATATACATAAACCCTTGCGACGGCAAAAGAATAATATACAGAATGTGCAATGAGGGTTACACAACATCCACTACCCACACATGAGTATCTACGAGCCTCTAGCTAAAACACTGAAGTCATGAGGACGGGACAGGACCCCGCCATATCCAAGTATATACACAAAAGCATATATCAGAACTGCACCTCCGGAATATGGAAGTGCTCATGTACAAGCTGGTGTGGCTCCTAGGAAGCTGGGTCATCTCCCTGCCTACCTGTGGGCATGAACACAGTGTCCAAGAAAAAGAGGGACGTCAGTACGAGCAATGTACTGAGTATGTAAGACATGTATCATACAATAACAAGGAACAGATAGAAAAATAAAGGTAAGAAGATAACTGGTGTCTGCTTGCCTCTTAAGGCGAAGTCATGCATGCATGCTCGTAAAAATATCATCATATCATGTGTTGTTGCGGAGCGTGCAACCCGATCCATATATCATCATATATCATTATATTGTCGCGGAACGTACGGCCCGATCCATTACCCATATATCCCGCGTCCGGGATGATATCATAGATACCAGCTGATCAGGTGGCTATGCGTCTATAGCGCCTCACCTTTCCCCATGTCCCCGATGTACATATACATATCATATACACATATAATATATGTAGCATGCATGAGAGCCCAAACAAAAGTGCACCTTATCGGAGTGACGTAAGGTCGTGAACCTTCGATTACATTATGGCGTCGTCCTCACCGTAAATCTCACTTTGAAAGAACTAATATTTTGAGGTGAGGCAACAAGGGCAAATAGTATCAATGAAAGCATAAGCATAAAAATATCTGCATCATGAAGTCATCATCGTCATATTTATCGTTATGGAACGTAACTCGTAAGAAGTTTCCAAAGTTCTTCAAACTTCATCTTTAGGGATGTAAGAAGGTCATGGAAGTATAGGGAAGAAATTATGAAACAAGAGTCATGCCTTTGAAGGAAAGGGGATAGCCTTACATAACGTTTTCGTTTAACTAATCTATCGCTTGCTTATTCTCCTTTGATGCTCACGTTTCTACCTTCAAGAGAAGTCGTATAAACATTAGCCAATCGATTACTTAAACGTGCTTACTAAAGCTAAAGAAAATTGGGTAGCATTTCCTTTGTTTATACTACTTTCCCCATATTCTACATCAACTCCTAAACGTTCCTAACGACATTTGTCATACCCCATTTTAACCGGGTTAAAGTAGAGTACAACATATTGGTGATTCCTATTTTTTGTTTATTTTAAGGAGTCGCCACCTAATTATTTATGGTGAATTAGGACACCTAAAGTTTATTAAAGTTATGTTTAAATTTAACTCTGTTTAAGGTCTGCAAAACTTAAGATTCTAGGTAAGGGTTCAATTAGTCTAAAGGGAAGGTATTAGGCACCCTTTAAGACCCATTAACAATGGTTAACCGACCGGACTTATGATTAGTTAGGCTAAGTGTGAATATAGTATTATAGAAAAGAACGTAGCTTTGTAAATGTGACTAAAAGTTATAGATAGACCTGTAAAAATGCTATTTAAAATAGGACTTGTAGAAAAACAATTATTTGTATAAAAGAAGATTTTAAGTGCTATTAAAAGTAAGACCTACAACAGACTAATAGTTCAATATAGACTATGTAAGGATTGTTTTAATAAATATATGTTTCAAGCGTTGAAAAAGAGCTAAAGTGAAGAAGTTATCCACAGAACTAACTTGCCTTTTTATTTCTCAAAATAAGCTAACATTAGTGTATAATTTGTGATGTTTTGAAAATCCTAAGATGAAAAATGATTCCTTTAACCCAAGAACGTGTAGGCATGCTTATTTGAAAATCAATTACTTCAAATAAATGTTATAGATACTATAAATAGTTTAGAACATAAATAGAAGTGAATGTAATTTGTGGAATTAACTACCCATTACTAAACTAAACCCCTTAATGTCACTAAGGTTCATCTAAATTAACAAACAAAAATGTTAGCCATACAATACACATTAAATGCGCACAAAATAAAATAGAGGAGTAGATGTAATGTAAATGGGCTCAGCCCGTTTGGGACTGCTGGACCTATTTGCTGTTGGGCTTTGGCCCAGCAAATTTCTTTTTATATGTTGCTGCGGATTGGGATGCTGCTGTTACTGTCTATTGGGCCTTGGCCCAGAAGTTATATTTTGCTATTTTTTTGCCGTGGACAGTGCTGGACAGGAGAAGAGTCATGTTGGGCTTTTAGCCCAACGCCATATGCGGAAGAAGAACGAGTCTCTCGGACTCGTATGCGATGGTCATGCATAAAAACAAAAGAAAAGGATTAGTATATAACCCAATAAATAAAATTAGACATATGTAATGCAAATTCAAAACAGGCCAATGGCCTTCAACTAAAACAGGGGAGGGCTGCCTATGATTAGTATATTAAACAAGCAATGGAAAAAGAAGTTAAACAAATGTAATGGGTCCATGTTCGAATTAGATGTCCACAAAAGAGTTTCAACAACCACACGAATAACTGAGCAGCGGCCCACAACAATGCTCAAAATCAGTCACTACTCTTTTAACCCGGACAGGACTCGTATATATCTGACATAATCAACAATATTCGCATACACACAGATTGATCAAACCAGCTTATATTAAGAAACTAAGCTAATGCTAACCCGAGATCGAAGAGGCGTAACTATCAACCGACATGTATTCTAAAGCAAAATACCATATATGCCCAGATTTATATACTAATACATAACATCAGTCAACATAAACTAAACAACTAACATGATGTCATTGGCTTATCTGATCGTTTTGAATTAACGAAAGGTTTTACTTCAGATCATGAGAATTAGAGTATGATATCCAGAAATAGGCTCGACATGATTTATTTTTTTGAACTTTCACAAACGAAACACTCAGACATAACTGATATCAGGATCTGAGACATGTTTATTTCCATCTAACATACTAATCAAACTAAAAATAGAACTAGGCCCAGTATATGATTGCTAATAGAACTGAGCATAGAATATAAACTAGAGACCAAAACGAAACAGCAAACAACCTCGACATGTCATATAATCATTTCGTCGTATATAACCCCAAACAGATTGCATTCGTGTCAAGTTATATTACTCGAACAAATAGAATAAAAGAGGGTTAGTGTCGAACTGTTTTAACCATATACACAGTATACCTAAAATATACACATCAAGGTGTGTATATCGAATGTATGTCGAATGTATACCTTCTTCTTACCTTGATATCCCTGGTATATCCTATGTATATTCGACTTTTAAATAGGTTCTAAGTCCTGTAAATTCAGTCTAAGCATCCAAACTACGGTATACATCTTTTAAATTCATTTTAGCAATTATCATCCTATCCTAACAGCTCCCAAACATCAAACAAACAATACAACAACAAAGAAAATATATAACTACTAAAGATGGCCGAATAAATTAAATTTTTAACCAAAGCCGAAACTAAAGACTACAAGCGATAAATGTGTCGAGGTTTACCTTTTTTGTGCGCAATGAACTGAGGTGTCGGGGTCTAGAATCCTCTCTCGTATTGATAGATTCTAGACTCACACAAATGAATCTGAAGATCTCTGTCGTGGCCAAAGTCCACCGAGACAGAAATGAATGCTTAACCGTCTTAAAGTTAGAATGATGATCAAGTGAATGAAAGTCGTGAAATCTAAGGATTTCTGGGAAATTTGAGGCAACCGAAACTAGTGTTTTAGTAGGGGAATTTGGGAATTTCAGATTGTGTAAACGCTGGATTATTGTTTTTTCTCCGTTTTTGTTCAGTTTTTTTTTTGTTGGATCTCTATTTTATTCGGTTTTGCTCATCAAAAATCCCTTTTTTCTAAAACGATTCAACTCGGATTACATTTATAGGGTTTCATTTGTATTAAAGTAAAGAGAGGAGCGTGGGAGGGAGACGAAGGAGCGGCGTGGGGAACAAGGGGAAGTGGAGAGGAACGTGAGGCGTGGGGGACAGTAGTGAGTGGAGGGAGCGTGAGGAGAGAGGAGAGGGTAGGGGTGCGGCGGTGAAGAGAAAGAGGAGAAAGGAAAGAGAGAGGGAAAGGGGTTAGGGCAACTGAAAGGAAATAAGGAGATTTGGCCGGGTCGGGCGAATTTTGTTGGGCTGGACCGGGTGGAAGGGGTAGTGGGTAATGGGCTGGTCGTGTGGTGGACTGATTTGGCTCAAATGTTGGTCCGAAAATATGGGTTCTTCTTTCTTTATTTTAATTATTTATTGGGGCTTCTAATTTAACAACTAGTACAATATATACCTTGTAAAGACAATTAATAATTAATATGTAGAAAAACAAAGATTTCACAAAGTGTTGTCTTGTAATTAATTTAACGATTCCAAACCCGAAAATGAAACGATGACGAACATTTAAAATTTGTGATAAAGTAATGCTCGTAATGTTAAAATAAAAGTAGCGAAAATAATAGAAGTGAAAATAAAGTATTTAGCTCGTCAGTAAATTTAGACGCCCGAGTGAATAAAATTAAATAAAGGAGGGACAAAATTGGGTGTCAACAACATTCACAATATAATAGACAACAATCATCATTCATCTACATTATCCGCATTTCACAATTCCTCTTCGATTTCTCCATAATTGTGGCCATAGTTCATTATCGCGTTTTCTCATATACGATACTCATTCCATGGTCTAAACTTCATTTATAACGTATTCATAATCACAACACACCAACACTCATGATTCCATCCAACTACTATTCAACCATGACACTATTCACTCAGTTATGACCCATTTTCTATGTCTTTCTATAATTCAAGTGTCCTAGCCTTTCAATACCTTAAATAACATGGTATGGTCATGAAACTTACCTTAGATGATGGATAAACAAGCTTTAAATGGAAATACCCTTCTAGCACCAAAACCCTACTTCACTTCTCTTGGGTTTTCTTGAGGTAGATGAACTTTAACTAAGTTTCATACACTTTGTTTCATGGATTTAGTGGTATTGATCATGGATTTCCTTTGATATTCTTGTGGATGAGTGATGTGGAATATTCTAGAGGTTTCCTGACCTGTAGAGAGAAGTAGCGTGGAAATGAAATGAATTAATGAGCTTGGGTCTCCTTTTAATGACTTAAAATCTGATTCGGAATGAACAGTAGTTGAAGTGCACAGTGGTCGTAAACTCAGTTTACGAGCCGTATTTCAGTTTACGGTACGTATTTCATGGGCGTATTAAAGCATGACAGAACCAGAAAGGTATGCTGGAGGACATGGTGATTTACGAACTCAGTTTACGGGCCGTATTTCATTTTACGGTCCGTATTTTAAGTCGTATTTAACCATTCGAGCATTTGGCAGAAAGTCAAAGTTTTGGAATTTGAAATACGACATGGCAGTTTACGGGCCGTATATCACTTTACGGTCCGTATTTCATTTTACGATCAACTGGGCAAAAATGCAAATCTGCAACTTTTCACATTTTCAAAACCTATAATTAGTCATTGTGGAGCATAACCTACCTCTTATTGCAATTGACTTTGAGATCTCACTTAGGGTCTTCAAACGTCGTTCCCTTCTCATCGAAATATCGTATGCTCGTATTCTTCGTTAGTCTATTCATTGTACGTTCACGGGGAAATTTCTGAGGTGTAACATTCTTCCCCCCTCTTGGAACATTCGTCCTCGAATGTTAAACACTCGGGATTATACGAAAATTTTGCCAGAGTTTCCCCTATAATATGGCACTATCAACCTGTCACAACAACCCATAATACCATTGTCTCACAGGGATACAACACAATATCAACATCTCTATGGCTACACACGACCCAAAAGCATAAAAATAAAACATACATACCTTATATTGTTGACGTTCCATCTTGGACCTTTCCTGGGGGTTGGAATAAATGCGAGTACACGGATTTCATTTTCTCTTCCGCTTCCCAAGTCATTTCTTCCTAGTTGTTGTTTCGCCACAAGACCTTGACTAAGGCTACTTCCTTATTTCGAAGTCTTCGTACTTGCCTATCTAAGATGGCAATAGGTATTTCTTCATATGTTAACCTTTCTGTCACTTGCACATCCTCTATCGGGACAATCTTTGTGGGGTCCCCAACACACTTGCGGAGCATCGAAACATGGAAGACTGGATGGACTGAGTTCAGCTATGTGGGTAAGTCCAACTCATAAATTACTTGGCCCACTCTGCGTACGATCCTGTAGGGCCCAATGTATCGAGGACTGAGCTTACCTTTCTTACCAAATCTCATTATCCCCTTCATTGGCGATACCTTCAAAAATACCCAGTCATTGACCTGAAATTCCAAATCCCTACGGCGATTGTCCGCATAAGACTTTTGGCGACTTTGAGCGGTCACCAGCCGGTCCCGGATGAGCTTAATCTTCTCGACCGCTTGTTGGATCAATTCTGGACCTATTAATTGTGTTTCTCCTACTTCAAACCATCCGATAGGCGACCTACACTTCCTCCCATATAAGGCTTCATAAGGGGCCATCTGGATACTGGTATGATAACTATTGTTATATGCAAATTCAATAAGTGGAAAATGATCCTCCCAATTACCACTGAAGTCCAATGCACAAGCCCGCAACATGTCTTCTAAGGTTTGAATAGTGCGTTCAGCTTGTCCATTGTGGGTGGAATGCAGTGCTAAATTTCACTTGAGTGCCCAATCTTTCTTGAAAGGATTTCTAGAATTTAGCTGTGAATTGCGCTCCTCTATCAGTAATAATAGATATAGGAATGCCATGAAGCCGCACTATCTCTTTGAGATACGATCTAGCATAGTCCTCTACTGAATATGTAGATCTAACCGGTAGAAAATTTGCTGATTTCGTGAGCCTGTCAACGATCACCCAAATGGAGTCGTATTTATGCCGAGAACGAGGTAATCCAACAACAAAATCCATATTGATCGCCTCCCATTTCCAGATGGGAATTTCCATTTCTTGTAAAAGCCCTGCTGGTTTCTGGTGCTCAATTTTTACCCGTTGGCAGTTTTGACATTGAGTCACAAACTCAGCTATATCTTTCTTCATTCCTTCCCACCAATACATTAGTTTTAGATCATGGTACATCTTTGTCGCTCCCGGATGAACGGAATAACGGGAGCAATGAGCTTCTTCCAGAATCTGACGATGCAGTCCCGCAATATCTGGAACACAGAACTTGTTTCGGTACCTGAGCAACCCATCTGCAGAGATCTCAAATGGTGACTTCTCTTTTTGGGAACGTGCATCTCTATAATACCTCAACTTGGGATCCTCGTATTGATGCCTTTTTACTGTTGTGTCGAGGGACGAAGCAGCTGGGTTAAGCACACTAACTCCTGTGCTGCCCGAATCCATTAAGCGAACTCCTAGACTAGCTAGTTGGTGGAGCTCACGAGCTAATTCCTTCATTTCTGATGGAACATCGCCTCGACTACCCATGGATTTACGGCTGAGCGCATCGGCCACCACATTTGCTTTACCAGGATGGTATAGAATATTTACGTCATAATCCTTCAATAGCTCTAACCATCGCCTTTGACGCAGATTCAATTCCTTCTGATGGAAAATATATTGAAGACTTTTGTGATCTGTGTAGATGTCCACATGGACACCATACAAATAGTGCCTCCATATCTTTAGAGCGTGGATGACAGCAGCTAATTCAAGATCGTGAATCGGATAATTCCTCTCATGTTTTCACAGCTGCCTAGAAGCGTAGGCAATGACCTTGCCGTGTTGCATCAGTACACAGCCTAACCCGACACCAGAGGCATCACAATACACCACATAACCTTCTGATCCTTCTGGAAGCGTCAAGACTGGGGCTGAAGTCAACCTGTCTTTCAGCTCCTGAAAGCTCCGCTCACAAGCATCTGTCCGCCGAAATTTAGCAGCTTTCTGTGTTAGCTTCGTCAACGGTGCTGAAATAGAAGAAAACCCTTCCACATATCTCCTGTAATACCCTGCCAATCCCAGAAAGCTACGGACTTCTGTAGGCGTTGTAGGCCTTGGCCAAGTTTTCACAGCCTCGTTCTTTTGGGTGTTGACCCGAATACCATCGGCTGAGATGATGTGGTCTAGAAAAATTATAGAGTTCAGCCAGAATTCACATTTTGAAAATTTAGCATATAACTTGCGAGCTCGAAGAATTCCAAGGACAGTACGCAAATGTTCTGCTTGCTCTTCCTCTGATTTAGAGTATACCAGGATATCATCGATGAATACAATTATAAATAAATCCAAGAATGGCCTGAACACATCATTCATCAGGTTCATGAACACTGCATTGGTTAAACCAAATGACATTACCCGAAATTCATAATGACCATATCTGGTTCTAAAAGCTATCTTCGGAATATCTCCCTTTTTAACTCTCACTTGATGGTATCCTGACCTCAGATCTATCTTGGAAAACCACTTGGCTCCTTGCAATTGATCGAATAAATCATCGATCCTCGGAAGTGGATATTTATTCTTTGTTGTCACCCTGTTCAACTGCCTATAATCGATACACATTCGCAGAGATCCATCTTTCTTCCTTAAAAATAAGACAGGTGCCCCCCATGGAGCTATGCTTTTAATTCTTTCAATTCTGCAGGAGCCATTCTGTAGGGAGGGATAGATAATGGCTCAGTATCCGGCAATAGATCGATAGTGAATTCAATCTCCCGTTCTGGTGGAAGACCTGGAAGCTCGTCCGGAAATACATCTGGAAACTCATTTACTACCGGAACAGATTGAAGAGTTGACGGTTTTGCTTTCGTATCATGAACTCGAACTAAATGATAAATATAGCCCTTGGCAATAATCTTCCTTGCCTTGAGGTAGGAAATAAACCTGCCTCTTGGATATGCGGTGTCACCCTTCCACTCTAAAACTGGTTCTCCCGGAAATTGGAACCGGACCACCTTAGCCCTACAATCTACATTTGCATAACAGAAAGCTAACCAGTCCATGCCCATAATGACATCGAAATCCAGCATTTCCAATTCAATCAAATCAGCTACAGTGTGCCGACCACACACTACAATTTCGCAGTCTCTATACACTTGTCTGGCTAATACTAGATTACCAACTGGAGTGAACACTTCAAAAGGTTTTATTGGCTCGGGTTTTATCCCGATACGACCAGCGACGTAAGGAGTAATATATGACAAGGTAGAACCCGGATCAATTAATGTGTAAACATCATAAGAAGATACTGTCAATATACCTATTACAACATCGGGAGAGGTCTCCAGTTCCTGTCGTCCAGTCAGTGCATAGATACGGTTCTGGGGACCGCTTGAACTAGAGGCTCCTTCCCTGCCTCTGCCACGGCCCGCTAAAACCTGGAAAGCCTGCCCTACGGGGCGCACGGACGACGAAGAGCCTGCTACTGAACCTGTAGGCTGGGCCTCATCTCAGCCGCTCCTCAATGGACAATCACGCATCATGTGGCCAACTCGACCACAGGCATAACAAGCGTCCGAGCCTCGGCGGCACTGGCCCGAATGTAACTTACCGCATTGACTGCACCGTGGTACCGGCGGTATCCTCTGGCTAAAATCACCACGATACTGGGAACTTGAAGCTCCCGAACCCTGATTCGGCCCAGAATAAATAGGGCGGTCAAACTTTCAGCCCGCAAACTGAGGAGGTGCACTGGATGCCAACTGGCCTGAATATTTGGAATATTGCTGCCCCTGGCCCCCTCTGTATTCACTGCTAGCGCCCGCTGATCTAATCCTTTTGTTGTGTCCCCTATCCATATCTCGCTCTCCCCTATGCGGTTGTTGTTGCTCTTCCAGGTTCTGGGCATGCGCTTGAATACGCGAGATATCCATCCCTTCCAGTAGCGAAGCTGTCAGACAGTCTTTAAATAAGTGCGGCCCTAAGCCCCTCACAAATCGATGTACCCGGTCTCCCATGTCTGCTACCATGGCCGGAGCATACTTGGCCAATGAATTAAACCGGAGACTGTATTCCCGGGCGCTCATATTTCCTTGCTTAAGATTCAAGAATCTATCGGTGCGAGCCCGACGAACCTCAGGTGGCAAATAATGCCGAATAAAAGCATCCACAAACTCTTGCCATTTTGGGGGAGGTGTATTTTCCCCTCTGGAAGAAATCCAATTGTTATACCATAAAACAGCTACGTCCCGGAGTCTATACGATGCCAACTCCACGGACTCGGTGTCAGAAGCATGAATAATTGTCAACGGCCTCAGTACCTCATCAATAAATCCCTGTGGGTCTTCATCCGGTTTCGATCCGAAAAATTCTGGAGGGTTTAAGCTCATGAAATCACAGGCTCAGGCACTAGTCACCCTATCACTTGGTCCTGCACTCTGCCGCTGAGCCTGTGCGGAAACTAACTGAGTCAGCAACTGAACGGCATCTCGTAAGTCCTAATTTAGAGCAATAGGGGGAGGAGGAGCTGGGGCCATCTCATGCTCCTCTGCCGCTGGAGGGATAGAAGAAGAAGTGGGAGTGGCATGCGAGGAAGTAGCACTCTGAGCCTCGCTATGTCCCAACTCAACTGGAGGTTCTCGGCTAGTGCCTTCCCCGACGGCATTTAATATTGTGCGAATTTTCTTCTTTCTTGGCGGCATCGCTGAAATCATAACACACAATTAGAATAAAGGAGATCTTACATTATGGCTCTATCGCACGATCTATGAAAAGAAAGACGGTCATTATTCCTAAATGCCCTGTAGCCTCCTGTTTATGAGTGTGGCGCGCAACACATCATAAACAAGACTCTACTAGATACGGCTCGTAGACACTTCCTAGGACTGAACCGCTCTGATACCACTTTTGTCACGACCCGCCCAGCGGGCCATGACGGGTACCCGGAGCTGACTACCGAGCACCTCGTATCGTACCACTATCGTCTTAACCTGTACGTATATAAACTCCATAAAACATGTACGCGCACACACACACACACATATATATATATATATATATATATATATATATATATATATATATATATATATATAAGGTGCAGACACAACAGGGTGGACCCGCCACCAAATAGATGGGGCACATATTGGCCATGTAAGGTGCAGGCACAACAGGAGGATGCTGAGTCATCCTGCATTGATCCGAATAGGGTGGACCCGCCACCAAATAGATGGGGCACATGCAGAGCATGCAACAATGCAGAAGCGAAAACCATGATATTTCCTTGTAGGCATCTTTGCTTATGTGCACCATGCGCTACTGCCTCTGATGCTTGCCCTGTTTGTCAAGGTCAAATTGTTAATAGCTATGAAGTTGTTCTTCCTTGATCCTCCCTTTTCGCGTCAAGGAGTTAGAAATTACTATTAAGAGAAACGCAGTGCTCTTATTTGTGTATGTAATAAGTATGTAATAACGTGATACTTATTTTACTACTCCTATGTATTATGGAGGTTTGAAGATTCTAATGTTTTCGTTTATAGATTGGATTACAAATATAAATTGGTTCAGACATTACAAAAAAAAAAAAAGCTGATATTTTTATATTCTGATCGCGAGTTCCGAAGTAGATAAATTGTAAACTTTTGTATATTGCAGTTTATGACTTAAATGGTGGTCTCTATCGGCTATTTGTGCACTTCCTCACTTTTGAAATGCTGAATAATATTTAGGCACTGTTTGGAATAAAAGTAAGCAATAGGAAATAAAAATATTCCTACTTAAAATACGGAAGAACTACAGTACAATATGTTGGAGTTCGAAAATCACCTACCTATAAGTGAAATTCTAGCTCTGTGTATTAGAGTTTGGAACCTTTAATAAAAACTTCAATATATTATATGAAAGTTTGATTTACTGATTGAGACATTTTAATTCACTTTACTCGAGAAGAAGAGAGAGAAAATTTATCTTTTGGTTCAACTATTTAAACTTACTTTGCAAGAAAAATTACGTTTTAATTCACCGTGCCATGCCATGCTTCCGCTGCGCTGCTCTGAAACTTTGAGTGTTGATTAGGGACCTCGGAATGAAATAGAATAGGTTATTTCATGCAGCTCTTGCTTACCCATCATTCCCATCCCCCACTTAGAACGTTCTCATGAACATCTCCTACGTCTGCTAGAATTCATGTTACACTCGACACAATATTCGTCTCACGGGGTCGCGTAGTCCACGGCGCCTCGAAACTCTTTTCCTCATGCTGAAGATGCGTCGTAAATCACGGTAGTTATGTGTGTTAGTAACAAAAGTCGAATTTTTCCACGTCAATGGTCCGGAATGCATCTGGGTTCTGCATTTCGCAACAGCGAAACATTTTTATAGGGGCGCAGCCGCTGGTGCGAGAACCGCAGCGCAGGGGAGAGGTAACGCTTCTGGGACTCTGCTCGCCGATGCAAAATTGGTGGGGTGATAAATGGTGCGCAGGTGCGAATACGGTGCACCGAAAAGAAGATCGCAGGGGTGAGATCTGGTTTGCTGGAGCGAACGCGCCGGTGCGCACACAGGCTCGCCGCTGCGGGAATAAGAGCAGTGGCCAAAAACAAAAAGATAAAGAGTTTGAAATTCATTCCCCACGACCAACACAAGCTGCCCAAACGACCCATCTCCCTCTCCTACAAACTCACGATTTCCCACTCCCATAATATCTCAACACACCTTCCTACACCTCCCCACTTCCCTTACTCTCAATCTCTCCCAAAAGTCCAAGTTTTGGTTCCAAAATTTTCAAGAAAAAGGGGTCTATTTGAACTTCACTCGAATCTCCCAAATCTCTACAAGGTAAGGTTCCTTTTATGCATTATATTTGTTGTATAATTTTGTGGACTTGGTTCTCGTCGAAATATTTCGCTCGGGTTTGTGCCATTGCTGTGATCTTTGTTGAATAATATGGGTTTGGGATTTTTATGGAAGTTTGCACAGAGACCGGTTTTGGTAGTTTCTTGGTCTCACAACCTTGTTTGTTGTAGTTGGTACATAATGTTGACTTGATCTATGGCAAATTTTGAGTAGTTGGTACATTTGGTGGGTATTTCCCTGGTTGATTTTGTGGGTTGGTGGAGTAGTGATTTTGCTTGCCCAAACACTCATAATATCATGTACCCTAGTCATGCATGTTCATAACAACCTATAATTTAGACAAAAGCTGGTAGATTCTAAGAATAGCCATGTTTAAAACTCAAAATTTTCGCGGCAGTTAGGATTTCTGGGGAAGAAGACGATACTTCGCCCCGGCGTAAGAAGGTCCGCCGATGCGGTCTCGCGCCTGCGAAAGGGGTTGCGCAGGTGCGAACCTTTCTGAGTTTGGGGACTTTCACTGGGGCGAGGACGTTTTCGCTGGTGCACGTTCGCGCCTGCGGAGAGGGTCTCGCAAGGGCAGAAGTTTGCAGGTTTTTCCTGCGGACAGTGAGCTGATTCAGGCCTCTTCCAGGGCCTGTTTCACTGCTTTCTTTGGTTGATTTGCTGCATAATGAATAACTGAGCACCATAAAAATGTTAAGACTAATTGATTTGTGATTTTTAAGGGTTTTAATTCATCAAAATGGCCGAGCTTGGAGATGAAAATGTGAATGTCCACCCCGAGATTGAGGAAGAAGATGATGATTATGACCAATTTAGATTCATGTCGTTATAGTGCCAAGATCGCTATTTTGCCAACATGCTCAACAAGAAACTCTTTCCCGAGAGAGGGATGCTTACGGACGGGGTTGTGGAACGCCTTCCGGCATTTTATAATCGTTTGAGGGTCATTCGATGGAATTGCTTTATCGACCCACCATACCAAGCAAATGAGAATTTGGTTCGCGAGTTCTACGTGAACTTGAAGAAGGTGAACTTCAATGATCCGGTACTCATGATAAGAGGGAAAATGGTAAGGTTTGGAGCCCAAGAAATCAATGTCGTCTATAACTTGCCCAATCACCCTATTGAGCCGATGAAAGCCAAAGAGGATTGTGGAAATGGTCGTTGGTTGGTAGATACTTTGTGTGGAGAGGGTGTAAATGTGCCGTGGTTAAACAAGAGGTCAGGAATCACTAATTATGAATTCAATGCAGAGGCTAGAGTGTGGCAACATATACTTGTGAGGAGGGTCTCTCTGTCTTCAAACACTTCTACTTGTATGTATCCTCGTGCTTTGATCATTGCTTGTACATGGATGGGATTGAGGTGAATATCGGTCACCACATTGTCCGAGATTTGAAGGAGTACACTTATGCTCCTCGACAAAGCTCGAATTTGATGTTTCGGTCCTTGATCATAGAGTTATGCAAGCTAGTTGGGGTTGAAGGGGATCCTGATGATAACATGGTAGACCCTGATTTCATTTGACCCGTGCAGAATTAAGGGCGAAGGTGGTGCGATTTCTGGCAAGAAGAGGAAGGTTCAAGTGAGCACAAGTGATGGTTCTCCTCCTCAACCGGAGGGACCTTTTGGAGAGATCAATTCCCAGCTCAAGGTTGTTTATGATGCGATGACTCAGCGTGCCGAGGGGTCCACCAATGCTGGGCCTAGTGATCTTGCAGGTGAGAAGTGGCAGAAGTTCTTGGAAGACCAGAAGACTCAGGTTGAATTGAGCAAGAAAATGGCTACTTCTGTGAAGACTTTGGAGAAGGCCTACACTGATATGGCCAAGGCCCATAATGATCTCCGGCTTAAGGTTGAGGCAGAGCAGGTCAAAAACAAGAAAACTCGCAAGTTCTTGGTAAGATGTGGCAAGGGATCAAGGCTATCTTCAAATGGGCTAACCCGTCGAAGGAGATTCCGGTTGCGGATCGCTATGATGATGAGAGCTACTCTTTCATGACCGGTGAGAATGATAGGGCCCCGATTGTTCACAAGGAGGCTGATGGTAGCGGAGATGATGAGGCCCAAAGTGCAGCCCAACAAGCTTGATTTCCTTTATTCAACCCCCCTCCCCCCCCCCCCCCCCCCCTTGTAGACTAGCATCATTTGGTATTGTTGGATGTTTGAGACAATCTTTATTTTTCCTTGTTAAATGGTTGTTTTGCTGGATGTTTATTGCCCTCATTGGGCCCGTTAATCGTAGGAATTTAGCTTGAATTGGCATGGATTTTTGTTGTGGAAGCAGGTCTGATTTTGCAGGATCTCACTGGTTCTGCCCAGTGATCTTCGCTGGGGCGGACCATCTTTCGCAGGTGCGCATCTGCCTCTATGGAAAACTTCTCGCTGCGGCGAAACTGGTTGATTTATGCTTAGTTCGAGCTGTGAACTACACTCACAGGGGCGCATACGCAGGAGCGAATGTACGCTCGCAGGGACAACTTCGCCGATGCGGGTCTGCCTTCGCTGGAGAGGAACAACTGGAACCAGAATGTGACTGAACTAGAAATCTTTGTATACTATGCCCGAGACTCGTACCAACTCTTTCCCATACCATAGGACACATACCAAGACCAATTTGTCACGACCCAACTAGGGGCCGCGACGGGTACCCGATACTTGTACCGAGCACCCCTTATCTCGTATCGTACTTTTACTACTAGGTGGGCCGTATAGACTATACCGTATCTTTTTTTTTTTTTCTGTTGCTTAACGCTAACATTAATGGCATAATTGTAGACATGGACTTATAAACTTTGCTAGCACATTATACAACGACGAGGACCACAAAAGTACAAAACATCTGACTGTACATATCTGTCTACGAGCCTCTAAACAAAGTACATCTACATATACAAGAAGGACCGGTTCTACCGTGCCCGAATATGTACACAAAAGTAGTACCAAGAAACTAAGGCTCCGGAACAACTGGAGCGCTGCCACAGTACTGCTGATAGAGCTTCTAAGAGTCAAATCTGTCTACCTGTTGACCTGCGCGGCATGAAACGCAGCGTCCACAAGAAGGGACGTCAGTACGAGTAATGTACCGAGTATGTAAGGCATGAATAATAACATAAAAGAGATATAGCGCATGTCATGAAGTAGAAACACAACCTGTACATATAAGTGCACGTTGGCGGATACCATGCATGCTTAGCGCTGCGGAACGTGCAGCCCGATCCATATGTGCATATACTATAACGTATTGCTGCGGCACGTGCAGCCCGATCCATATATATATAATACTTTGCTTTCTTGGAAAACATTTCTTTTCATATATATATAACATAGAACATATCATATTGCCGAGGCGTCGGCTCCGATCTATTTAACCATATATCCCGCGTCCGGGCATCCCGCGTCCGGGACGATATCATGTACCATACTCCAACTGATCAGGTGGCTATGCGTCTATAGCGCCTTCTCTTTCCCAATCTTCCCCATATACATGTACATATACTTATCGTTCGATAAACGAAACAATTAAGAAAATTCGGGAATAACGGGCCCACCTCGGGTCAAATGAGGTGGCGTACACGATTTACATACGTTACATTTCATGACGTCACTTGTGAGAGTTTTAAGGTAGTCGGGTCCTATTTGTGCAAGTTCTAGATGTTTAGGCAATTTTTCAACATTTCATACAATATTTAATTCAATTCTACTGAATGAAAAGGGGGAAACTTTGGGTGCGGATTTCGGAGAATAGAGTTGTCCCCGAGGCTCGTATCCAACTTATTACGTTTAAGACATGCCATAGAAGGAAGGGTGAATCCTTACATACCTTTTCCGATTCATACACGTCTCCAAAATCAAGTTTCAAGTTCGCCAAAATCTACAATTTGGTCACAATTACCAAATGTTAATTGTAAGGCTTTAAGATTTCAATCTTAACCAATACTTGTCTACAAAAATTTAGGCAGCATCTCCCCTATAAATACACCATCCCCAAAATTCAACTTAGCCAATTTTTTAATCAATATCAATCCGGGAATTCAACCCGGCCAAACTATCAACACAATGACAACAACCATGACTACAAAACACAATATAACACAACTAGTCTTCTTTCCAACGTAATGCAATAGTTTTCATTCCAACTTCACATTTCCAAACCAATCTCAATGTTTTTACATTCATTACTAATCAAGATCATTACAATATAATTCGGAAGCATTTCATATCATTTCTACCAAATATTCACAAGATATACAAACTTTCCACCAAAACCATAATCCATCCAAAACTTCAAATCTTCAATCTACATATTCATAACATATTTCCATCTTCCAATTTCATCAACCATAATCATAATTTGCACCTTAATAATTTCATTTTCATAATTACATAAATCTACCATAAAATCACAAAACTTCTCATAACCACTTAACAACCAATCTTTCATGCCAATATGGACTATTATCCTTCCAAATTCACCAACTAACATAATAATTCACATTTAAAACTCCACTTCTATAATTACATAAAAACTTCATTAAAATCATATAATTTCCTATAACTATTCCCAATAATTTTCCATGCCAACTTGAACCATTTTCTTCCATTTCCAATATAAATTTCACCATAACCACAACTAGAATACAACATAAAATTCAACTCATATTATTTATACAACAATATACATATATGTCCACTTACATATATGCACACCCACTTTGTAAACTTCCATATTTCCATAAATTCTACTCATTTCTACATACTACAACATAAACCAACCTTCATAACATAATAAAAAGGGATTAATTCTTACCTTTTTCTACAATCTTCTTCACTTGACCAAGTTGTCAACTTGAAGAAACAAGTGTTCTTTCTTCCAAAATAATTACACCAAGTTGTAAAGGACCCTTTAATTGGTAGAAAATGATTTTTGAAAAAAAAAAATTTTTTTTTTTTTTTTGGTCTAGAGCTTGGCCGAAAATGGCCTTCTTATTCTTGCTCTTCTTTCTCTTGTTTCTCTCTTTCTCAATTGTCTTGAAACTTCTAAATGTTTCAAGACAATTTAATGATCCTTTATATTAATTATCACATGGGAAATTTATTAATTTTGTGGGCTTGGGCCATAAGATGGCCGGCCACCCCTCTCCTTTGGGCCTTAATTCGTTTTTTATTTTTTTGGGCCAACTCGGTTGATCCCGAGTTGGGCCTAGCCCACTGACCTTTCGACCTTAAAACGTCCATATCTCCTTGTACCGATGTCACCTGGGAACCCACGACCTATGGTTGGAAAGCTAATTCAATTATCTACAACTTCTATTTCTTGGTAGTTTCCAAATTCCAAACTTATAATACCGTTTTTGCCCCTAGAAGTCAGATCACCCGACAACGTTTTCTTAAAAATATTCGTTTGGAGGACTTCCACTTTGATTTGACCCAAGGGTCCTTCTTGAGTTGTGTTTAACTTCACATATGTGATTCATATGACTTTTCAGATGTCCCAAAAAAATCTCGATGTGTGGGCCCCATCTCAGCAAATAATCTGACGTTCAAAAATACGGGATATAACACAATTAGAGACTCAATATGACTTGATAACGACGGAAATCACTTAGATACCAACCTAATCAGGTAGCACGAAAGGAGTGAAAGAACGGATATTTCCTAGATGCCCTATAGCCTCCCGAGGATAGATACGGACGTCTACGTACCAATCCGCGAGAGTCTATTAAACATTGCTCGTGTACACACAAGATCGGTGAACCTAGGGCTCTTATACCAATTTGTCACGACCCAAATTACGAGGTCATGATGGCGCCTACCTTTCCCTACCTGATAGGCAAGCCAACCCAAGTCAACGAAAACCATTTTAAATTCAGGTAAAACAAATGTCGATTTGTCATTGATTCAACGTAAATAAATACAAGTTTTTTACAATAATGCGGAAAATCAAATAAACTTAACAACCCCCCCCCCCCCCAAAAAAAAACTGGTCATAAGTGTATTTCAGCACTACAGAGTTCATCTAATGAAATCAATTCTACACAACAGCCCGTCCAATTATAATTGGACAGGGTATAATGAATAAGAAGAGAATCTCGGGAGCCACGGACTATACCATTAGCTCGCCTTGAAGCATCTCTGACGAACTCCACGACATCCGAAAGCTGGATCCAAATACTGATCAATACTTGCATGGTAAAAGATGTAGCAAGTGTAGTGTGAGTACAAACAACAGTACTCAGCAGCATCGTCGACCGTCCCTAAATGATACGGAGACGAGCGCTGGCCAACACTTACCACTTCCATAACCAAGATAAATACAAGAATCATATATGTAAATAACATTCGGTTATACTTCCTACTGATGTGTCCATATTTTGCGTAAATGCTAAAGTGCAATTAGAACACTCGTCTTTATTTAATATCTACAACCTGAAACTAATGCCTATCTTCAATTTAGATTCCAATATTTTATTTAAGCTGATGACTATTTGATACTTTAACCCGATATAAGCTTCCTAAATCTCCTTCTCTGTGCCTTTTTTTTTTCTTTCAGTGAACTGATTTGCTGCTGCATATAACTCCTTGTATGCTGATATTTGCTAAGAGCTGCCACTAACACTTATTTTTTTGACCTACAAAATTCCAATCAATTAACTTTTTACTTATATAAGTTTTAGTTGTGATAAATATTTAGAACACACAAACACAAAAGCAAAAAGAAAAAAAGGATAGAGAAGAAACATAAACGTAAAATAGTGTTGGGTTTGCTGCTATAAATGAAAAATAGGCTATCAAAACATAAGAGCTTTAAAATTTAGTGGGATTCGTATAAAAATATTTCCCAGTACTAATAGGCAAAAAAATAGGTATCTTGCTATGAACAAAGAAAATCTATAATTATTGGATCAAGAAGTTAAATATAAAAAACGTGCACAATTAAACTTATTTAATTGTGGCGTGAGATTGTTGATATAAATCAAAATGGGAGAACCGTGATAAGCGATAAATAGACCACCTACAATCCTGCCAATAATTGTTCCTTCCTGATACTAAAAAAAAGAATAAACACAAACAATAAAATTTCTTGGGAAAAGATGAAACATAAACATACCGTCTAATAATTGATGAAGGAGCCTCCCTTATGTACAAATAACGAACAAAAACTGCCAAGTCTCAGGCCGATAAGGAACTGTATCTCCATATCCCGTATATACCTGCACAGAGAAATCATATGAATAATCTATAAACTAATTTAAATAGACTGGAAAAATTAAATAAATTCACATCGACCTTTCAAATGTACAGTAAAATCTATAAGAAAATCTATCTACTGCTATTCCAATCAGTTAGTTTAATTTTTACAAAACCAAAAAAAAAAAAAATCAAAGTTTGATGGAAATGCACAAACGTGGTCTTCAAGACCACTACTTAAAAAACAACTGTTCAGTTTTTTTTTCCACATTTTATCAAGACCACTTTCTTTAAAAAATATAAATATTTATTTAATTATTTTTTAATTCAAAAACACTAACTAAATTAACTAATGTAACCACTTTTTGTCCTAAAACTATTCTGTTTTTAATAATATATAGACTAGTCTTCGAACTCAGGTTTGTCTCAAAATCCTTAATATAAAATTTGTACATATTTTTAGATTTTTTTGAGCTATAAAATAGAAATCAAAACATAATAAAAAGGTAACAACTCGTAAGCTGAAGTTAGAAAATGTTGTAAAGCAGAATGCACAAGATTTTAAATTTGATAACACAAACGAAGCTTACCAATTTCTCATGCAGGCCTAATGTTTACCGGTAGTACTGATGTTTGCTATGACTGTAACTCATGAGAAGCTCACTTCGGTTTCCTTCGAGATGTACGACAATCCAAGACTTGGAGAGTGCACATATAGCATTTTATATTTGCCCTGTGAACTATGTTTGGACAAATTCAAAATGTTATTGGACGTAAACATAAGAAAACACAAAAATAATTAGCAGTAGAAAACTTTTAAGCAAATAAACAACAGTCCTGGTGGTTTATGCTTTTCCAATTTGGTCTGGCTTTTGTATCTTTAAAATGGTATAGCCTGGAGGAATAGTTCTCTTTGTTTCGGAAGAGAACTTACTCCTCTTTTAAATTGAGAGGTGCAGGGATGTGAAGGGGTGTTAATTCTGAAACTGATGTTGTAAATTGAGGGTCGTTACTTGTTTAAAGAGTACACTAAGGAGGATAGATAATACAAGAGACTTAAATATTTATCTACAAGGAAGTGCTTTTTGCACGATTTTGTGTTCATCAACGGCAAAATTGTATACCAAATTTATTGCAGTATAATTTTATCATTAATTAATTGAAAGATAAGTTTAATTTTTCAATTAAAAATATGAGGGCTTGCAAGTTTAGCTAGTTGAGTTTTCAGAGAACAAACTGTAGTAGAATGCCATAAATATACAGAGAAAAAGGGACTTGAATTTTGCTCTTTCTAATTCCCTATTACTTCAACTTAATGATAAGCTTGTAACCATTGTCTTTTTCATTTGCTCTCATGTTTAACCGGCCATATTATTTTGAAATCATAAGAATGATAGGTATTGAGGAGAGTTATTTGCATAATTATTAGTTGGGAATAATAATAGTCATGTACCTACTTTAATATGCTGTTTTTTATTTTATTTTTTAGTAGAATGTGTAATTTCATCTTTGTACAAAAATGTTAGTTATAGTAATTTTTGCTTGAAGGATAAAAAAGTCGTTTAATTTTTTAAGGGCATTATCGTAATCCAACTTTCAACTATGAGGCTTCCCACTTTTAGTATACTATATGAAATAGATATAGGGCCCGTTTGGCTTAGCTTTAAAAAAGCAGCTTATAAGCAAAAAAATAAATAAGTTGGGCTACCCCCAACTTATTTTTTTGGGCTTATTTTAAGCACAAAATGACTTATAAGCTGGTCAGTCAAACACTCAAAATAGCTTAAACAGGCTCCTAAGCTGTTTTCAGCAACTTATAAGCTAAGCCAAATGGGCTCATAGACTAGTAGATGTACCTGCGTGATGCACAATTAATAGTTAAGAAAAGTAATCACATTATAATTAATCGCAAGCTAAAATTAGTTGTAAGATAAATGTGACGAGAGAAAATAACATTAATAGTCTGTTTGACCAAGCTTCTAAAATCAGCTTATTTTTTCTAAAAGCGCTTTTCAAAAAAGTATTTTTGGCGAAAAACAATTTGTGTTTGACCAATTAATTTAAAAAACATTTTTGAGCAGCAATTAGTGTTTGGTGAAACTTTTAAAAAGTGTTTATAAGTGTGTTTTTCTCAAAAGTGCTTTTCAAAAAAGTGTTTTGGGCAAAAACTATTTTTTTAGTTTCTGAAAAACTGCTTCTGCTACTCCCTAAAAGCACGTAATTTCTCCCAAAAGCTTGGCCAAACACTTCACTTTTTTAAAATAAGCACTTATTGAAAAAAATAAGCACTTTTAGAGAAAAATAAGCTTGGCCAAACAGGCTCTAAGTTCTTCAAATTGGTACAGTTTAAAATTTTAGCTCGCTTGAAACAAATGAATGCACTTAATATATACGTGCTAAACACACGTCAAATCTATCATTCAAATGGTACTAAGATAAATGATGCATTTTTACGCAGGAAACAATCCCGCACCAAATGTGGTGTGGATATAAATCACATAGATCCAGTAGCATAAGATTGTGACGGAAGATGTATAAATGGAAAAGCCTGTACTTACATACCTCTTAAAAGTGATAAAGGATAGGTGCATAAATAATTCTCTGCATACTATCAAACCTATCATAAAAATTTCAGAATTATAAGCAATAAGTCGTAAGCAAAAACCATGTTAGATTTGTCTGATAAAACCTCTAAGTTCATAGGCGATTCACAATAACATCCTTGTTCAATGATGCATCAAGCTCATTAGATAGCAAAGATACAAAAGAGTTATGGTAGAAACATCATTAAAGGTATTTCATATAAATTTTACATGAAAGGTATTCTGATAAATGAAATGACTAAGATATGGAAGAAACCTTTATCTCCTCACATCACCTAAGCAGCTTTCAAGACTACAAATTAAATATGCAGCAGAATACAGGGTAGAAAAAAATGATTGGAGGACCAGAAAGATAGTGCACGTAACACAATCCGCCAGAGAAGTGGCCACAACAACATGGGAAAAGATGAAACAACCACAAAAAGCACTCAAAATACACCACATCAACATGTGAATCTAAGTAGCCAAACTATCGGAAAAAAAATTTGTCACCAAAGTGAAAAAGAGATAATTCTCGATTAACAAAGATTGTTATGCTATTTCTGCATTTTTTTTTTCCTTATAGCAGATTCCAAAATAATCACATGAAGATGCAAAACATAAGAGTTAAACCTTGCGTTGGAGCTTCACTCAGATGTACAACCTTACCTTGCTTTCCTTTTCAGCCTTCAATTCTCTAAAACATCAGTCCAATAAAGACCTCAAATTACAATCATATACACTAAACTGCTTGTGATGAGTTCTCCCAATATCTTTCTTTAGAATGCAATTAAACAACACAAACACTCAACCCATTAGCAAAAATTTGAAAAATACCCCACAAAAACTGAATATTGAACAGGGAGTGAAAAAGAAAACTAACTTGCAGGTTTCTTGGTCATGATCAGACTGAAACGAACGCTGAGCACTGAAAGGATAATGCATTACCTTCTGGCAATATTGAAATAGTTAGTTAGATGTAAATAATACTCTCCATATATGTAAAATATGTTGTACTTTAGCGTGTATGATGCTCTCATGGATGTAAAGAGAGTATTAATTGACAACTGTACACATTCACGATTTGTTCCAAAATGTATATAAATACTATTCAACAATTAGTATGTGTTATCTATATCTGATTTGCTAATTCCTTCAACACATAAACTTCACTTTTGGGCAATTCAACTTTTACTCCTATTTGTACTTTCAGCAAGGGAAGGCGATTTTTATCAAAACAATGCTCAATTTATGATTTCAAATGAATAAGTTAACATGTTCGTATGATTAATTTTCTTTTAATGAATCACGCATCGCGCGGGTACGTATACTAGTATATTAATAAAATAGAAGCTCAAAGAGGCAAATTGGAAGGAAAGAAGGACAAAATTGGGTGTCAACATTACTAACAGAAGTTCAAGGAAATTATCCCTATGATCCTTATAATAGTGATATATCGTAGATGTTTTCAGGGGAAGTCTGTGAAATATCAAGGGTCTCCAAAATTCAAAATTTCCGTTTAAGATGATTGTTGTAACAATTTCACATATTGTTTTGTGAATAAAATTACCTTACACAAATTTTCCATGTCTTTGATCTGTGAACTTCTGAATTTAAGTTTCTTTAACATTGACAATGATATAGTTCGGAGTAGCTCTTTGCACAATGCACAAAGAAGATTTCATAAATTATTGCAAGAAGTTGGATCACAAATTTATTTGATTAGATAGTACAACATTGACGGATGTAAGTGTTGTTCGCAATGTAATCTGTATAAGTTTAAATAAAGTTTCAACACAATCTGTAAAACACTTAGTAAAAACATATTACACAGTATAAAATACTTAACAGTAAAATACTTAAAACCAGTAAACTACAGAAACTGAAAAATGAACAGAAACAGTGTTGGAAGAATAAAAATATTTTTCAGAATATAATCGAGCCCACTTAGTTCAAAGTGTGTCCTTAAGGAAATTATTCCCCTTAGAGTACTCGAGGTTGATGGAATATCCCCTCCCAGGATAGAACGATTATCTTACCAGAATAGTAGTACTCCAAATTCAGGTAGCGGCGAACCACTCAACGACAGTGTATCACACAGAATAAAACAAGAGAGTTTTGGAGAGAAAGGTTTTATTTTGTTTTTGAGCGCAGAAAAAAACGTTATGAATTCTGGAACAAATCAGGAATTTATAGCAGTTGGACCGGGTCGGTCACAAGTCGCGGGTCAGGGTCGATCCGCATTGGATGTTTTTTTGGTTTTTTTTTCCATTTAATTAATTAAATAAATAAATAAATAAAATTTTGTCCAAAAAGATAATCAATCAATCTTTTCCAAATCCAAATCCGAAGCCGAAGCCGAGCGAGCGACGACGACGGCGCGAGGGGTCCTTGCCCCCTCAACCCTTTTAGCGACTAGAGAAGGTGTAATGTAATATATACACCTCTCTTTTCCTCTCTTTTTCCTATGTGGGACAAATACTTTAACCAAAGCAAAAGGGACCTTTTACATTCCCAAAGCAAAAGGGACCTTTTACATTCCCTTTACTTTTCATCCCATCATTTCCCATTCACCAATATCAAAACCCAACAATCCCCCACATGAATGGGAAATGGCCATAATATAAAAGAATGCGCGGACAAGTGTGATATACAAGCGAAGATTTGACTGCATCTGGATAAGTAGGTTTCCCTTTGAACTTTCCGTAGTGAACTTATATCGAATATACTCGATCAATCGGTAGATTTGATATCTTTGAACCGCGAACTTTGTTGTATACCTAGACAACATAAGTCACACAATCAACCCTTAACCGTTTATGGTTCTCACGGTTGTGTTCGTTTTAGCCATGAACACCGCCTGGTTTCATGAGTGCATAGAAAATGGGCCTTCACTGTCATTCCCCTTTAAAGCGGCTTACACTTAACACTCACATAGGTGATTTCTAAACATATGGTCCTATAGCCACATTATCTGGTCATACACTGCCAGATTTAGATAATCATTAAAAATCTTAATGCTTTATTAACTTATTAACAAGCCATAAAGTTTTATCCTTATTTCTGAACATTGCCTTCATCCGAGAATGGGTTGAGTTATTTGACAATGTTGAACCGTCAGTCACAACTTTGTTTGATCTCCTTGAACCTAGCTCTTGGGATCTCCAGTCTGCTAGGTAGAGTTACCGCCATGATGACTTGTCCTCGGCCTTAACCCCATTCCCATTGATGATCTACTAACTCCCTCTCTAGATAAGCCTTTTGTAAGCGGATCTGCTACGTTTTCTCTTGACTTTACATAGTCAATCGTGATAACGCCACTAAAGAGGAGTTGTCTAACGGTATTGTGTCTCCGTCGTATGTGACGAGATTTTCTGTTATACATTACGCTCTCTGCCCTACCTATTGCTGCTTGACTGTCGCAATGTATACATATAGGAGCCAAAGGTTTGGGCCAGAATGGAATATCTTCTAAGAAATTCCGGAGCCATTCAGCTTCTTCATCGACCTTGTCTAAAGCTATGAATTCAGATTCCATAGTGGAACGGGCGATGCAAGTCTGTTTGGATGATTTCGAAGACACTGCTCCACTCCCAATTGTGAAAACATATCCACTCGTGGATTTAACTTCAGACGATGCAGTGATCCAATTTGCATCACTATATCCCTCAATCACTTCGGGATATTTATTATAATGGAAAGCACAATCTTGAGTATGTTTCAGATACCCCAAAACTCGTTTCATTGCCTTCCAATGTGTGTGATTGGGATTACTTGTAAACCGACTCAGTTTGCTAATGGCACATGCTATATCTGGTCGTGTACAATTCATGATATACATCAGACTTCCCAACACTCTCGCATAGTCCCCTTGTGATTTACTTTCACCTTCATTCTTTTGAAGTGCGTAACTCACATCAATTGGAGTTCTGGAAATCTTGAAATCCAAGTACTTGAACTTGTCAAGTACTTTCTCTATGTAGTGAGATTGTGATAATGTTATACCTTATGGAGTTCTATGAATTCTGATTCCTAGGATTACATCAGCAACTCCTAAGTCTTTCATGTCAAATTTTCTGGCCAGCATCCGCTTTGTAGCATTTATATCTGCCATATCTTTGCTCATTATCAGTATGTCATCAACATACAAACAAACAATGACTTCGTGGCCTGGAGTGTTTTTAATGTAAACACATTTATCACACTCATTGATTTTAAAGCCAAATACCAACATGGTTTGGTCAAATTTAGCATGCCATTGTTTGGGTGCTTGTTTAAGTCCATAAAGCGACTTTACAAGTTTGCACACTTTCTTTTCTTTACCAGGAACCACAAAACCCTCGGGTTGTTCCATGTAAATTTCTTCCTCCAAATCACCATTTAAGAAAGCCGTTTTAACGTCCATTTGGTGAATTTCAAGACCATACACAGCTGCCAGAGCCACTAACACCCGAATGGACGTTATTCTGGTTACAGGCGAGTATGTGTCAAAATAATCAAGACCTTCTTTTAGTCTATAACCTTTGACCACAAGCCTTGCCTTATATTTGTCAATAGTGCCATCAGCTTTCATTTTCCTTTTAAAAATCCATTTAGAACCTAAAGGATTGTTTCCAGGAGGAAGATCAACCACTTCCCATGTGTGGTTATCTAAGATTGATTGAATCTCACTATTGACTGCCTCTTTCCAAAATGCTGAATCAGGAGATGACATAGCCGCCTTGAAATTTTGAGGCTCATTTTCAAGCAGGAATGTCACAAAATCTGGACCGAAGGAAGTAGATGTCCTTTGACGTTTGCTACGCCTTGGATCTTCTTCGCTATGGGCATTCTCCATTGGTTCTTCTCGTGGTCATTTAAATCTTTCATTCGACGACTCGCATTCAATTTTATACGGATAGATGTTTTCAAAGAATTCAGCATTATCATATTCAATTACCGTATTATTATGAATTTCGGGATTGTCAGAATCATGAACCAAAAATCTATATGCTTTACTGTTTGTTGCATATCCAATGAAAACACAGTCCACGGTTTTTGATCCTATTTTCACCCTTTTGGGTAAGGAACTTATACCTTTGCTAGACACCCCCACACTTTAAAATATTTCAAGTTGGGTTTTCTTCCTTTCCATTTTTCATAAGGAATAGTGTGTGTTTTGCTGTGGGGTACTCTGTTAAGTATTCGGTTAGCTGTAAGGATAGCTTCCCCCCACAAATTCTGCGGTAAACTGGAACTGATTAGTAAATTCAATGTCCGATTTTTCCTTTCTGCAACTCCATTAGATTGTGGTGTGTAAGGGGCAGTAGTTTGATGGATGATTCCATATTCTAAACATATTTCTGCAAAAGGAGATTCATATTCCCCACCCCTATCACTTCTAATCATTTTAATCTTTTTATTCAATTGATTTTCGACTTCGTTCTTACATTGCTTAAATGCTTCTATTGCTTCATCCTTACTATTTAGCAAATAAACATAACAATATCGAGTGCAATCATCAATAAAAGTTATGAAATACTTTTTCCCACCGCGAGATGGTATTGACTTCATATCACAAATGTCAGTGTGGATTAAGTCTAAAGGATTTGAATTCTTTTGAACAGACTTATATGAATGCTTAACAAACTTTGATTCGACACATATTTGACATTTAGATATATTACACTCAAATTTAGGCAATATTTCAAGATTAATCATTTTTCGCAAGGTTTTGTAATTGACATGTCCTAAACGAACATGCCATAAATTATTTGACTCCAATAAGTAAGAAGAAGCAGATTTTCCATTAATACTGTCAAAAACCATTACATTAAGTTTGAAGAGGCCCTCGGTGAGGTAGCCCTTTCCTATAAACATGTCATTCTTACTAAGTACAAATTTATCACTAACCAACACGCACTTAAACCCATTTTTTATGAGTAGTGCGGCTGAAACTAGGTTCTTCCTAATTGTTGGAACGTGCATGACGTTGTTGAGAGTCAGCACCTTTCCAGATGTCATCTTCAACAGAACCTTTCCATATCCTTCAACTTTGGTTGTTGCAGTATTTCCCATGTATAGCTCCTCTTCGGGTCCAGCGGGAGTGTAGGTTGCAAATGCTTCCTTAACGGCACACACATGTCTAGTGGCGCCAGAATCAAGCCACCACTCCTTTGGGTTACCAACCAGGTTGCACTCAGACAGCATTGCACACAGGTCATCAACAGCTTCCACCATGTTTTCCTGACCCTTATTTTTCTCTTTGTCCTTCTTGGGGGCACGACAGTCGGGAGCTTTATGGCCTGCTTTACCACAATTATAACAGTTGCCCTTGAACTTTTTCTTGTTATGATCCTTCTCCTTTCTAGAAGGCCTCTTCCTTTTCTTGTTCTTTTTCGGAGCAGCATCTTCAACGATGTTTGCCCCTTCAATCGGTGAACTCTTACGGTACCTCTTCTCAGCGATTTTGTTATCTTCCTCGATCTTGAGACGAATCACAAGATCCTTCAACTTCATTTCCTTTCTCTTGTGCTTAAGATAATTCTTGAAATCTTTCCATGAGGGCACCAACTTCTCAATCATTACAACCATTTGGAAAGCTTCATTCACTACTATACCTTCAGCAATAAGGTCATGGAAGATAAGTTGAAGCTCTTGAACTTGGGTTCCAATGGTTTTTCCATCCACCATTTTGTAGTCTAGGAATTTGGCAACCACAAACTTCTTCAAGCAAGCATCTTCGGTTTTGTACTTCTTTTCAAGTACACTCCATAGTTCTTTGGAGGTCTCTACTGCACTGTAGACGTTGTACAAGTCATCTTCTAAGGCACTCAAAATGTAGCATTTGCACAAAAAATCAGTCTGTTTCCAAGCCTCAGTAACCATGAACTTTTGGTTGTCAGGCATGTCGGCGGCAGGCACGGGAGGGTCCTCACTGGTGAACTTTTGCATACCAAGGGTGGTAAGCCAAAAGAACATTCTTTGCTGCCATCCTTTAAAGTTGACACCGGTGAACTTCGCAGGTTTCTCAGTCGGTGGCACAGCGGTACGGGTTGTAGGAGTAACCGCTGGTGCAATATTCGTAGAGGGAGTTCCAGTCGCAGAGGGAGTTCCAATCTCAATTGCCATTATTTCTTTGTCACTGTCAAATCGACAAACTGTTTTAGTTAATAAAACCAGAATAGCAATTAAATCACAAACTTAAACGATGAAGATTTTATTTCTTCAAATCGCAGTATAATTATGAACTTTGGTATTCCAACGAAGTTTTTATATCTTCGAGTCAGAATACTAATATTCATATGGAGTAGAAAACTACACAAGTTTTAATCTCCTTAAACAGAATACAGATTATAATATTATATGTAATTTCCTTAAGATTGTTCGCAATGTAATTTGTATAAGTTTAAATAAAGTTTCAACACAATCTGTAAAACACTTAGTAAAAACATATTACACAGTATAAAATACTTAACAGTAAAATACTTAAAACCAGTAAACTACAGAAACTGGAAAATGAACAGAAAGTGTTGGAAGAATAAAAATATTTTTCAGAATATAATCGAGCCCACTTAGTTCAAAGTGTCCTTAAGGAAATTATTCCCCTCACAGTACTCGAGGTTGATGGAATATCCCCTCCCAGGATAGAACGATTATCTTACCAGAATAGTAGTACTCCAAATTCAGGTAGCGGCGAAACACTCAACGGCAGTGTATCACACAGAATAAAACAAGAGAGTTTTGGAGAGAAAGGTTTTATTTTGTTTTTTAGCACAGAAAAAAACGTTATGAATTCTGGAACAAATCAGGAATTTATAGCAGTTGGAGGTACTGATTCTGAATGTTTGCAACCATTCAGATCAGTCACCAGGTTTTTGGAGGGAAATTCGAAAATATGCGGGAAGAGAAAAATGGACCGGGTCGGTCACAAGTCGCGGGTCAGGGTCGATCCGCATTGGATGTTTTTTTTTCATTTAATTAAATAATTAATTAATTACATAAATAAATAATTAATTAAATAATTAAAGAAAAGTTTGTCCAAAAAGATAATCAATCAATCTTTGACAAATCCAAATCCGAAGCCGAAGCCAAAGCCAAAGCCGAGCCGAGCACGGCGACGTTGCGAGGGGTCCTTGCCCCCTCAACCCTTTTAGTAACTAGAGAAGGTGTAATGTAATATATACACCTCTCTTTTTCCTATGTGGGATAAATGCTTTAACCAAAGCAAAAGAGACCTTTTACATTCCCTTCACTTTTCATCCCATCATTTCCCATTCACCAATATCAAAACCCAACAAGTGCATGATGCTCATATTTTTGTGCATTCTCAATCAAATGATTTATGGTCACTTTAACATCAGATTTTCATGCAAAAAGGTATTCATCCATGTTAAAACTATAATGCTCGATTTAAAATAAAATTCTTTAGTCACATTTATGTCACAATTAATTGTGTTGAACCTAAATATATTTTGTTTAAGAAGAGTACACTTATGTTATGTTAGCACTATTCAAGATGAACACAACTTAAAGATAAGATTGTTACAATTATCTCTCTCCACTCTTTTTTTCTTTGGAACAATATGCGCATCGCGCAAGTACATATAAGTATTGTTCAAACAAGTATTGCTTGTTTTCTGTCAACTTCACTCCCTCAAACAAGTATTGCTCGTCTTCGATTTCGTCTTTCAGTTCCTCTTGCTTCTTTTCTTGCCTTTTCTTCAAGTATCTTCGTCTCGAAACTTTCCTCAAAGTTCCAATGTCATCGCGATCCAACGCATCAGACCTCCTGATTGCCTCTTCTTCGTGCTTCCTCGATAGTTTTGGCTCTGCCAACTTTCTAGTCCATGCAGCATCTCCCTCTCTGATATGTCGTTCCAACTCCTCCCTTTCCTTTTGGCCCCGGAGAATTTCTTCTTCCGACTCAGAATTGTCACTGCCATCTTGGTCTCTGGGTGTTCGTCTCTTAACTCATCTTTCATCCTCCGCGTTCCTAACCCTCCTCCTGAAATTCTTTCTACTGGTAACCAAAGCCGCATCCATATAGGTCTTTTGCTTCCTCGCTAACATTGTAGTCTCCCTTTCTTTTTGTAAATACAAATTTGGCACGATCATTTTGTAGGATCGCATAGCGTTCATAACATACAATGGAAGACACAAATGATGGTTTCAACACAAACCTGGTAATGAGAGTAATTGGATTGAAAAAAAGGGTTAACAACTTTGTTGTCTCTTGATTTCGTGTAGTACTAAACACTCTTTATATAGACCACCTATGAAATTTTTTTCCGATTTGGTTAAGGTCATAGATTTAGTTGGGGTTCAATTCTAATTCCTATATGGACTTTCCAGGAGTCTCATTGAAAAACAAATCCCATTCAAAATGGGATCCATCACCGCCGAGTACTTTATAGGACTTTAATTCCATGTTTTATCCAATTTCAAATTGAATTCGACTTATAAGTCCTTTTCTTATATACTAGTTTTTGGGCCCCATGTTAATGTGCAATTTTTTAAAAGAATACGTTCGGATTATAAAATAAAGACCAGAAAAAATAAATACTCTGATAAATAATGAATGCAAATCCTTGTTTAGCTAACTCAATATCGGGAAAAAAAACCTTACCCCTAAAAGACTTTGGAATTAACTCTTTTATGTATGTACCTGATAGTAATAATTTCACGGAAGACCATCAAACTATTGCCCCTTTTATTACTTCATCTTCTTACAGCAAATTGTCGCTATGTCATTTACAGCTTATTAAAAATTGGGTTTAACTTTTATACGTTAAACACCTCTCTTTATTCTCAATGTGTTTAAAAGCAATTAAGCAAGTATAAGTGGTAATATAGAAATATAAAAGACTCTTTACAATTGATAAAATTAAGCTAATAATTTGAAGATCTGAATCCACGTAATGATCAGCTTTTGTCCCGAAAATCACTCTAAGAGCAAGTTCCACGCGAGAATGGAAACCGAAGATATATTTAGTAGACTTCAAAATTCTTAAATTGATACGAGCAGAGCCAATGCCTTTTGTAGCGAAGTTCTCCTCCATATATAGTCTTGATAAATTGTATCTCCCTTTCTCCATTTTTATTTTTCTATGTTTGGCTTGACACACTCTAAAGAGCAATAAATAAAATGACATTTTACTATATCACATATTATCATCTAAATAATTGAGATCAATCAAACATATACTAATAAATGTTATTTCTTGAATTTTCAAACTGAACAAGTAAAAATGGGCATTTATTTTTAATATATTGGACAAGTAAAAATGAACGGAGTGAGTACTAATTTTAACTAAATATTTAATGTTAATAAAGGATGAGTTTCTATTACTTTTGGAGAAAACTAAGATGTAACTTAACTGTTTGAATTAATTGTTTACACCAAACAAATAGTGTGAACATTTTTTTTTTTCAAAATTGTTTTTATTACATAGGGATAGGGGAAGGAAAAATGGAAAGGGAATTACAATGTGGGGATTCGAACCCTCACGAACAAGGTGAAAGTTCAGATAGTCAACCAATTGAGCTACTAGATTCCTACAATAGTATGAACATTGATTGCGGTAAACAGAGATTATTTTTATTTTTTTTGATAAACAAAGCTTGCGACACTATATCATTTCAAGAAAGTTTATGGAATACAATTAAACCAACAGATTACCTTAAAACTCCTATATATATAAGAGATGTTTATATTATTAGAAAGATAAGAAAACACAAAGAGAAAGAAGAATATCTGCTTGTTTCAAACGCCCATAATGGTTAAAACTTTACAATACCATGTTTTCACAATTGGAGAATGAACTTTTTAAATCAACTTGAAATGAAATTACAAACGAAGAAGAAAGAACTAAATATTATAAGATCATCACAGAACACACTCTATGATCAGGGGCGGAGGCACGTGACACAAAGGGGTGTCACCCGACACCGCTTGGTTGGAAATACTTTATATATATATATATATATATATATATATATATATATATATATATATATATATATATATATATATATATATATATATATATGTGTGTGTGTGTGTGTGTGTGTGTGTGTGTGTGTGTGTGTGTGTGTGTGTATGTAAATAATTTGGCGAACCAATCCGTCGGTGCGCTGGTTTAGGCCTTTAGGTTTACTATTGAGATCAAGTGTACGAATCTGGTCTGCCCTAATGACTTTTTAAATTATTTTTAGCATTGCTTGGAAAATTTACTGAAGACATCAAGTCTTGATCCTTTGACGCCTACCTAAAAACAAAGTTTCTAAACCAAGTGAACCAGCATCCATCACGTTCATATTGTTGTCAAAAATAAGTTATTGCCTTTGATGAGCTTCTGAGTTGTTGTTTTGTGACTTGTATAAAAAAATGTTTAGTAATATTTCCAATGAGTTTATTAAAGATACGTCAAAAAATAGAAGCTCATCGAGGAGAGTTGCAATTTTAAACATGAATTATGTTTTTCTAAATTATGATGTCATTATAGTGATTTATAAGTTGTTGTCTTTGATTAGCTTTTGGGTAGTTATTTTGTGACTTGTAAAAAAGGTATTCAGTAATATTTTTAATGAGTTTATTATGGATACGTTTCAAAAAATATTTAAGCTCATCGAGGAGAGTTGTAGTTTAATACTTGAATTGTGTTTCTAATTATGATGTTGTTATAGTGATTTATACATTTGTTCACTTCAGAAGTGGCTCAAGGGGGAGATTAGTGAATCCTTCGCTGACCTCTAGAAATTTGAGGCTCCATTTTTTTTAATTAATCATCAATTTCACGGTTTAATCTTCGCTTAGACAATATTGTAGTTTGTAGAAAAATAAAAAAGAAAAAAGTAAAAAGAAAA